>NC_143514.1:3030000-3223474 GCF_031878675.1 Megascapheus bottae
AACTGGACCCTCCACATGGCAAGAGACAGGACTTTGATGCAGCTCTTTCACCGCTGTGTCAAGTAAGCTGCTTAGCCCCAGTTTAATGGGAGAGATCGTAAACTCTACCTCCTCAATGGCTGAGAGCCATGGAACTTCAGGGTCATTTTTTACAACTGCCACCCAAGATGATCTTTCAGGTATATTCCACTGTTGCGAGGTTTATAATCAATCAGTGATTTGTTTTATGGCAGAGGTTTTCAGGAAGAGTTTACTTAACTTGAAACTAAAGCCATGCTATAATGATTCCTAGCTAAGAATCCTGATAAAGGAAAAGCTCTGACATGTGCACCAGGAATGGTGTGAAAGTGGTTTCCTTTTAAATGTATTATGTAGATCAGGCCCCGCTCTTGGCAAGTTGAGGAATAAAACCTAATTTAATTCTCATCAACACTGTGCATTGTTATTCCAGGTCTATCAGAAAACCTCATCATTAAGATATTAATCTCAGCCCAGTCTGCAGTCTGAGTTAAAGCTGGCACCCTAACAGGTCATACTATCCTTCTCTTAACCCACCCAGTAGGCATACAAGGTAAGAAGTAGTGTCCCCATTTGACTGAAGAAAGACTGAGATGCAGAGCAGCAGTGGAAGATCTTCCTACGGTCGTTTCTGCATATTGTGTACACTGTTTCAGTCCTGAGCACACTAGCTAGGGAAACATGTTGCAACAGAGACTCCAACCCTAAGTAATGGGTTCGAGATCATGGTGCTAGCAAATATTAGAGCTGGGATTAAAACTCATGTGTCAGTGGCTTTGAAACCAGGATTCTTACCCTATACGTCCTTCATCATTCAGAATGAGGGTGGGGGAGGAGAAAAGAAAGATGGAGAAGCTCAAACTAGAAGGAAAATGCCTTCTACACTAGAATTCCCAGCCGACTTCGGAAAGAAGCTGAAACAGAGATCCCGCATAGAACTATTAGGAAAGGTTTTTTGGTCTATTGTTAGATCACGAATGCCGTCTCTCTGTCTTCCCCCTCTTGCACAAGTTGTTTGCCTTACTGTCCTAGGACAAGGACTGCTGTTCCCCAACTTTCAGCCCAACTGGTGGGGGAGGTAGGGGAGCTGATGGAGGAGGCAGGGGAAGGTGATAAAAGTCACCTACCCAGGGACCTCTTATGGTTCAGTCAATTAATGTCTGGCCCTTTGGGGGTGAGGGAGAGTAAGGAGCAAAGGAAGAGATGGAATAAAAGAAAAGAAAGAAATCAATCCACTCTTCCAACCCTGTCAGGGTTCCTCTTGCCTCTTCCTATGAAGACGTCCCCCGTGGCTCATTTAGAGCCATTTACCCAAGGCTTCTCAGCTTTCTTTGATTTGCACATCTGCTTTCCTCTTTCTTCCCGGCATGGTCCTGGCTTCCTGGATGCTTGCCTGGCAGCCTTTGATCCTGGTGCCTTTGGCTAGCTGTGCTGTAAGTCACCTGGCATCCTCAGGCTCATTCTGGGCAGTGATGAAATCTACCCACCTTCCTTCCTCATCCTCTTTATCATGATCCCCCCTCCCCACCAAGGTTGACATGAGTCAGAGCAGCTTTCCCTAATCCACAGAGACTCAGAGAACCCACTAATCCCTTACCAGAAACGGGTTATAGGGCACTTGTAATCCTGTGAGTTAGTATGCTAATCCTATAAAGCAACCACCCTAAAAGTTCAGAGGCCCCAAAGAAATCAAGCCATAGTTGGTCATAAGTTTCATGTTTATTTCGAGCACAGTTAGGGGCCTTAGGGCAGTTTTCCCCTTGATTTAGGCCTTTCTTCCTCACTATTAACAAACTCATCACTACCTCCTTCAACTCTGCCTAAAATACATTCAAGACGCTAATCTGGGGGAAGAATGACTTGAAGAGTAAGAGGGCTTGATTGTGGAGAGTTTGCAGAGAACTCAATTTATTCTTCCTGGTAAAAGGAGAAATAATACAATTGTGATCGATATTCTTAGCAGAATAAACAAGTGGGAAATGATTTACAATAAACATTTAAATATCATTGAGATGTTTGGGGTGGTTTTTTTTTTTGGGGGGGGGGGGGTTATTTCATAGAGGTTGAACTCAGGGCCTGGGAACTGTCCCTGAGCTTTTTGCACAAGGCTCTACCACTTTGAACCGCAGCACCACTGCCAGTTTTCTGGTGGTTGATTGGAGATAGGAATCTGACAGACTTTCCTGCCCAGGCTGGCTTCTAATTTTGATCCTCAGAGCTCAGCCTCCTGAGTAGGTAGGATTAAAAGTGTGAGCCACCAGTGCCCATCTAGTAGCATTTATTTTTAAATAGAATTAAATATAATATAAATGATATACATAAAATATAATCTAAAATACAACTTTTCAATATGATTCAACGTATCCACAGGTTATTTTCTCAAGCAATTGAAATATCTTTAGGTGATATTGCCACCATGCAACACTTGTATAAATGGTTCCTTAATGGTATTTGACGATAAAGGTGAATGTTAGACCCTTTTCTAGACAAATATTCGTAAGTTCTAAATAATGAGAATTTTATTATGTTCCTTTATACCCTGTGTTTCTTTGAGTGGGAAGGAATTAACTTCCTATACTTTAAAAATTATTCATTGTAGGAAAATTCCGGAAAGAAACCATATCTTATAACTTGTAACTCTTGAAATCGCAGAGGGCTTTCCAGTGTGCTTTTTGCCTGTCTAACATCTACCTCCAGTTGTACTTCATCTTTGGGTTGTCTCTGCTCTATGGGTGTTTCTGGGAGTTTTTCCTCACCTCTTAGCTGGTTAAAAAAACAGTCTGAATAAAAAAAATTGGGGGGGGGGTATGATACTCAGTGTAAGAGAAAACTGTATCGTGTTTTATTTTACTATTTATTTTTGTCTGATTTTTCTTTCTGATAAAATATATGTAATCATTGCCAAATATCCTTTCTCAGTGTAGAGCATTGTAAACATCTCACTCATCCATGCTCACCTATGGATAATGCAGAACAAACCTTAGTATCTATGGACAATGAAGGATAAGCCTTATGAAACCCAGCACATTGTAAGAAGACCACTGGCAATGAAGAAAACTGCCTTTGTTTTTACACTTTGTTAATAACAATAGAAGTGAAACACATACACATAATCTATTTCTAATTAACAGACATCATAATTTGTTCTTGGCTAACGTAGCCAAAGCTTAATTACAAAACAAAACATGGAACTGAAATAAGGATATTGGGTCTAAGTAACACCCTCACTGCCCTCCTGTCACCATGCTGAATGGTGGGGATTTTTCACCCAGCTCCAGAAAGCCTAGAGGTGAGATAGGCCATTGTTTGGAATGCAGATGTAACCTGCTGTGTAGCCCCAGCAATGTTTTGCTACAGAGAATGCTCACCCCCTATGGTTCCCCTATGTGGCTTGCTTTAGTTGGGCTTGGGTCTCCATCCCAAACATAGGGTTTTTGCCTTTAACAGCTTTGTGCAAGCTACTTTCTGGGCTGTAGATCTTTGAGAGAAGAGTCTACCTGCAGTGGCTGGCTTTCTACTGAAGACCCCCTGTGCAGCCTCTGAAGATGGGGCTTCCCTGATTTCTCCTGACTGAATTCCCATATAACAGAACCAAGAAGGATGAGATTAGATCCATGTTTTCTAGGTTGTAAATTGGCCTCTAAATCGAACTATGTTCAAAGAGCTGAACTGAATCCAGGGAAGGGAAGAAAATGGAGACAGAAAGAATCAGGGCAGGCATTCAGAATCTATATTGTGAATGATCTGACTGCCTCCATTCCTCTGAACCTTCTCTGTTGATGTCCTTACCCCACATGATGGCTGAAGGAGTTAGAAGCCATGGAGAGATTCAATTACAGGCAATGCCTGATGACGGAGACTCGCTGAAGGGACCCCAAGGGCAGCCCACTCCTTCTAGAGCACCAAGACACAATGTGAAGACATTTCACCAGCTACCACACGGACCTTCCAGATCTGAATACAAACAAGAACCTGGTGTTTCTCAGCCCTTTGGTTTATAGCATTTCGTTCCAGAAATTCAGGTGGACTAAGATGGGTTCTCCAGCCAATTGTAGATGCACATGAGGAAGGATGGTGTTCGTAGAGAGAAAGCAGAGTGTCTACCCCAGGAAGTGTCAGTTAGCATGTGCTCAGAGCAGACTTCCTCTCCAGAGGCAGATATTTCTAGAAGGTTCTTTGAAGTCAAGAGCTCTCCTATGGAACCTGGGGCAAGCTGTCTTCAGCCAGCCCAGGCAGGGGTTCCACTTTGCTGACTCCATCACGGTGTTGTTGATGGTTAAGGCCGAAGGCCCTGCAAGGCCTGTCTTTGAGCCTCATTCCTCTTGAAGACTCCCCAGAGAGAACTGTCAATGAGGTGTTCCGGACCCTAAAAAATGATCCTCTTCCTGGGGACTAGATTATTTCACCTGGAAAAAGCAAGCATCCTTTCTTCCTACAAGCATTTGTCAGGGTGACAGGATCTGTTGCTCTCCGGGATGCTTCTGTCCCTTCATTGCCTGGCCCCGGGGTCTTGGGGCAATCCTTAGTCTCTACTTTTTCTTGCTTCCAATGTCCCCAGTAGAGTCTGACCTCTCATAGCCACAACCTATGTGTGCAACCTCTCTCTTAAGCGATAGCTCTTGGAGACAAATAGCTCTCCACATTTCCTGCCTGCCTCCTAGGAAGCAATAAACCTAACAGCTGGTGTTTGCCACCTTCCAGGAGGTGCACAGGAATTTTTCCAGTCACCGAATAACTCTCCTCCTCCCACAATGCCTTGGAGGTAATAAGTATGAATATTATTCTCTCGAGTAGCTAAGAGGAAGATGGAAGTCTGGAATTCTCCATGGTTTGGATGAACAAACACCGTTCAATCATTAGGTAACTCATTCATTCAACTCATTTGTTTTCTGATTATGTTCTCATCACTGTAAGGGTGTGATCATATACGTGAACTCATTTCCCCCAAACCTGACCCCTTGTCCTAACCCCCCCATCCAGTGGCCTGAGATAGGACCCAGGCATCTGTGTGTTTAATAATCACTCTAGGTGATTTTTATCCCTTTTGGGGGGGGGGGTCATATATAACATTCCAAGAGATTATTCTCCTTAGGGAAAGTGAGGAACACAGTATATTTTATTTTATTTCTACAAATAACCCTGTGGGTATAATTATACTTTCTTATTGAAAAAAATCAATATGAAAGGCCCAGATGGGAAATCTCAGTTGAACTCTATCTCACACAGGTAATTAATTTCTTGTATTTCCATAATTCCCCAGTCATATTTTCTCACTTAAACAAGTAAAACCACAGCTCCTCACCTGGGATTTCAATGATAAGTATAAAGTTTAAACATGTCCTGTAAGTCAGTATCATGTGAAGTCTTCCACTAGAAAGTGTTCAAGTGTTTCCTTCTCCAAAATTATTTTTTTCTTTAAAATAGACAAGAGTTGTCACTTAACAAAGCAGTTTATGAATACAATGTGTCTTGATAAATGTCCAGTCATTTTATTTTTTATTATAATTTTATTTTTTCTTTTTATCTATTTTTACAATAAAATAACCCCTTGTTTTCATTTATTGGAGATCATTTTTATATGCATCATTTCATTCTTATTTACAAAAATTTTTATTGTAAAGGTGATGTACAGAGGAGCTGTAGTTACGCAAGTCAGGTATTGAGTACATGTCTTTTTTTTTTTTTTTTTTTGCCAGTCCTGAGCTTGAGCTCAGGGCCTGAGCACTGTCCTTGGACTTTCTCAAGGCTAGAGCTCTACCACTTGAGCCTCAGCACCACTTCCAGCTTTTTTCTACATATGTGGTACCGAGGAATCAAACCCGGGTCTTTGTGCATGCTAGGCAAGCATGCTACCACTAGACCAAACTCCTGGCCCAGTACATGTCTTTTTGAACAGTGTCACCCCTTCCTCGTTTTCTCCCAGTCAAAATGACTTTAAATTTAAGTTCATCTGCCCCTTTAAGCTCATCTCCTCACTGCTGCTTGGACTTTGGTTCACTTCACTGCATTTACTCTGATTATTGCTGTTCTCTTATTACTCTGCACCCTTGTTTCTCTGTGTGTGTGCGTACATATCTCTGTCTTTCTCTCTCTCTGACTTGTCTCCCTCTTGCTAAGGCTCCAAATTTCCTCTCTCACAACTCTCTTGTGACCACCCAGAAGATGGCACAGCCCCTCCCTCACCCAGGGCTCTCACGTACTATTCCAGAGGGCTTGGGCTGGATTTTTTTTTTTTTTGTCATTTTCCAGAGGAAGCACTAACTGGCATGTGATCCTGGGAGTGAGGCGGGGTAGAGGCTCCGTGGGTCCTCTCTCATTCTTCTCACCTGCAGGCTGCCAGGCCAGGGAGGAGCTTGAGGTCAAGCACATAGCATTTATAGGACAGATGTGAATGAAAAGTAAGCAGTTGCATTGCTCATAGAATCCACAATAATTTAACATCTGGTTAGTCTATCAATTTTCTTCTCTGGAGAGAGAGAGAGAGAGAGAGAGAGAGAGAGAGAGAGAGAGAGAGAGAGAGAGAGAGAGAGAGAGAGAGAGAGAGAGAGAGAGAGAGAAAGGCAAAGTACATGGTTACAGGAGAGAAAGTGAGCAAACTGTGACATGCAGTGAAAATAAACTCATGATGGAGAATTTCAATCTAACAAAGACAACCCAATCTCCAGGATTCTTTAATGTCATGAGCTGTTGTTAGTAGACAGATCTAGCATGCTACAGTGTAAGTCAAACCCTAGGGAAACAAATGGGCTCACTTTCCTCAGACCTAATTCTTCCAACTTGGTATTTACACACAGGCAAACAAAACTCACTCACTATACTCTAGATGCATTCTCTACTATCCTGCCTCCATTTTCATTACAGTAACTCATTTACCAGGACTTTCCTTTCTCTCCTGTCTGTAAGACATAGCTCAATAGTTTCTTGGTTCTTTAATCTTCACAGCACTTAATCTGTAACAAGTTTATAGCATTTATAACTTTTGTTCTTGTATTATTTACTTTTTGTTCTTTTTTACCCCATAAGATCACTAGATAAAAGTTATATGCCTACAATGCACTTTATTTTTCTTTTTTAATTCTATTTTTATTATTGAGTAGTTGTACAAGGGGTTACAAGTCTGTAAGTCTGGTTATGAGTACAGGGCACATTTTCACATTCTTTAATTTTAAATTGCTATTATAAAGGTGATACACAGAAGGATTACAGTTACATAAGTCAGGTAATGAATACTTTTTTTTTTAACAATGTCATCCCTTGCTCTCTCTTAAATGCACTTTTGCAAAATATGGAAGTCAATGCCTGGAGTAGACCAGACACGCAAAGCCATTTGCACATTCTTTTACCTGCTTCCTGGGACCCCAAACTCTGTACTTGCAAACTCTGAGGTCTTAGAATAAGGTAGAACAGCAGTCCATGCGAGTTAACTATGAACTTTGCTTTGTCAAGAAGAGAATTATAGGGGCCGAGAGTTTGGCCTAGTGATAGAGTGCTTGCCCACCATGCACAAAAACCTGGGTTCAATTCCTCTGTACCACATATATAGGAAAAAGCTGGAAGTGATGCTATAGCTCAAGCTCTAGCCTTGAGAAAGCCCAAGGAAAGTGCCCAGGCCCTGAGTTCAAGCCCCAGGACTGGCATAAAAAGAGAAGAGAATATAAGCTAAGTGTTGGTAGCTCATGTTTGCATCCCTAGATATGCAGAAGACAGATCTGAGGATGGTAGTTTAAAGCCAGCCAAAGCAGAAAAGCCCATGAGACGCTTCTCTTTCAGTTAACCAATTAACCAGTAGAGGTAAAGCTCAAGTTGTAGAACATCAGCTTTGAGCTCAAAAGTCAATCAAGAATCTTCAGTTCAAGCCCCAGCACTTGCACAATCTTTTTTTTTTTTTTTTTTTGCCAGTCCTGGGCTTTAGCTCAGGGCCTGAGCGCTGTCCTTGGAGTTTCTCAAGGCTAGAGCTCTACCACTTGAGCCTCAGCACCACTTCCGGCTTTTTTCTATGTCTGTGGTACCGAGGAATCAAACCCGGGTCTTCATACATGCTAGGCAAACACTTTAACCACTAGGCCAAACTCCCGGTCCTTGCACAATTTTTTAAAATATAGAATATAATCATTTGCCTAGAAAAAGAAAATGCATAATAACTAAAGTGATGTCTGGGTGAGAGGTGACATTGAATTGTCTCTTTGGGGTAGATGTTGCGAGCTTTGGTCTGAAAATATGGCTGAGGCCTTGAGCTGGAGTGGCAGGGTCTGCTGCCACTGGATTTGCTGTATGGTCCTGGGCTTCTTAATGACTGTACATCTCAAGTTTTTCATCACCAGATGAGACAGGGAGATTGGAAGCTACAAAGTGAGTGAAGGCAACGAGAGTTTGCAAGCCGGGAACCAGTAGTTTTCTCATCCACTGGGATGTTTCTGAACTGTATGCAGGACACAGGGTGTTTGAATTGAAGGCCTTCTTTCTCTTTGGCTTTTGGTTAGCTCCAAGCACAGGATTATACAATATACAGAGCTGTGATTTGATTTCCACACTTTCAAGTGAGGGGCTGAACAAGCTTGTTCTGTCTTCCCAGGGGTTTCATAACTCTAAAAACAAGATAAAGTCTCTTCTTGCAGGCTTTTTTTTTTAGGCTAGATTTAAATAAGAAGGAGAAAGCAGTGAGTGGGATGAAGCAAGGCAGCTAGTAAATGATTTGGCAAGAGCAGGTGCTACAAACTCTGCCATTGACATTCTGCACCCAGCCTTAGTGGACCCCAACCTCCATGCCATTTTGTGAATTTCAGAGATTGTCAGGCAGGTTGTCTCCCAGGGCCTAAGCTTCATTGTGTGTGTGTGTGTGTGTGTGTGTGTGTGTGTGTGTGTGTGTGTGTGTGTGTAAGTTCTAGGGCTTGAACTCAGATCTTTGTGCTCTTTCTGGTGCTATATACCATTTGAACTACACCTCTACTTCAAACTTTTTCCTAGAAATAAGTCTTTTGAATGTATCTGCCCAGGCTGACTTCAAATTAAAACCCTCAGATTGCATCTTCCTGAGTAGCTAAGATTACAAGCATTTGCCACCACCAGCACTCAGTTAACTTGCTTTATTCTTTATCTGAGGAATCATATCACCCTTGAAAGTTTAAATATGAGTGGTGGGGGGGGGAGGTTTCCAGTACATTCCTGAACAATCCATTTTCCTTTCCCTTCCTCAGGCCACATCCTCTCCAATTCCTCCTGCATTCTCTTCCCCCTCACTAGATTTACAACTGGAGACTGACCTTAAGTATATATCATTTGTGGATTGTAAAGAATGTCAGTTTGGGCACTGGTGGCTCACACCTGTCACCCTAGCTATTCAAGAGGCTGAGATGGGAGGATTGTGGTTTGAAGTCAGTCTGGGTAGGAAAGTCCATGAGACTCTTATCTCCAATGAACCAATAGAAAGCTGGAAGTGGAGGCATGGCCTAAGTGACAGATTGTGGGACAGGTAGTTCCCAGGGCCAGCCTTGAGTACAAAGGCCAAGTGAGAGCTCAAGGACCTGAGTTTAAACCGCAGTACTCCTTCCCTTCCCCTCCCCACATCCATGGGGCGATGGGAAGTCCCACTTTCCTGGGGCCTCATCACCATACCCAAGAGCTGAAGGTAGGGATTCCTACCCCTGCCCCCTTCCTTTGGCCCTCTCCTCCCTCTCTCCCTCAGGATGGAAGGCTATGTTAAAGGACTCTCCTTTGCTGTCAGATGTGATTTCTTCTCACACTGTAGGCAGTACTCGAAAAATGACTAATGACAATGCCATGTCCTCGATGAGGCGGAACACCAACACTAAATTGTGTCATCGCCCCTGTCAGGCCATAAAGTAGCATGCGGTGGTCCCACGATCCGGCCACCCGGGAGGGCAGGCCTGGTCTAGCCTGGTGAATCCATTGCTTACATCCCTTGGTGGCCATTTAATATTATTACTTTCTCTCTTTTGCTCCAAAGTGGGCTTCCCCCCCCAGCCCATCTCTATGTGAACCATGAGTGAGTTGGATGAAGGGTCAGAGGAGGAAGGATTCTCAGTTGCCCTTGATTCATGTGTGATGTTTCCAGTCATTCCATCTGGAATTAATTTGGCCTGAAGATATCTGCTAGGCAATAATGAATACAGAGTGTTACTGTACTTGCAGTCATTCTGGAGAGCACCTAGTACAAGTCGCTACCCAGACAAGGTGGCATAGGTGTCCTGAGTTGGCAAGAACAGAGCTGGACTTTGGTGGGGCAGTAGAGACTCCAGGAAGAGATGGTGGAAGACAGGAAAATTCTTAGGAGTAGTTATTTGCCTGGGCCCGTGGCTCACACCTGTCATCCTAGCTACTCAGGAGACTGAGATCTGTGGATCGCAGTTCAAAGCCAGCCCAAGCAGAAAAGTCCATAGGACTCTTATCTCCAATTAACCACCAGAAAACAGCAAGTGGTGCTGTGGCTTGAAGTGGTAGAGCACGAGAGCCTTGAATGGCAGAGTCAGGGACAGTGCCCGGCCAAGAGTTCAAGCCCCAGGACCACCACCAACAAAAAGAAGTGATGTCTCAAGGGAAGAAAGAAATCAAATGCCCATTTCCTCCCAGGAGATAAAGGTCCAGCAAAGATTTTAATTTGTTTTGTTGTTTGTTTTGCTGTTTTCTTTAGTTTTGGCTTCTACACTGGAGTAGAAAAAAAATTAATCCATTGGTCAAGGCGAGAATTATTTATGTCAAGAATACAACTGCCATTTGGAAAGAACAGAATGCACAGGAAAATGAACTTTAAAAACATAAAAACACACATGTTTGGTATAAAACAGAAGAGATGGAGTCAAATGTGGCAGTGAAAAGGTAAGACATAGCCTAAAGGGAAAGACATTCAGTTTTATTGCTATGGAACTAATTGCTGGGTTTAGCAGCTTAAATTAGGTTGTGGTGCAGTTTCCCGGCGTCAGGAGCTGGGCTCAGCCAAGCCTCTATGCCTGGACCACATTCCTTTCTAGGCCTCCAGGTCTGCCTTCCAGTTCCCTAGGTATGTTGGCACAATTCTGTTGCTATGGTTACGAGACTTGAAATCCTGTCAGTCAGGAATCCTCCTAGAGCTCAGAGGCCACTCCCTTCCTGTTTCTAGGCCCAGGACCATGCCAGGCCTTCCTCTAGCACCATCACTTAACTTCCTCAAGCTCAGCAGAACACAACGAATGCAATGCAGGCGAGAATCCCTTTCACAGCTTCTTTGCCATAGTTGATGAACTAAAAGGAAGTCACAGAGTACATGTATTGAAGAGGAAAGGCTCCTCCAGGGCCAGGCTTTTCAGGGTGCATTTTCGGGCAGGAGCACTGCAGAGGAAGGACGGGTGTGGCAGAGATGATTCACCTGACCCAGTAGAGTATTTTTGTTTTCACAGAAAACAACTCAAGATAGCATGATTATTCAGTACAGAAAAGTTGCCCTACTTTAGACCTTAAGAAACCCAATGGCCTCCTTGTCATTAGGATATGTCTCTCTAATGTGGACTGAGGATGCATCACCTGACCACGACTCAGTCTCAGCTATCAGATGACTCCCTGGTTGGCAAGCCATGATTCTCAAACTTGAAACTTTTGCAGGGATTCTTTGGGATTTCAGCAACCTACGCTTCATTGCATCAGACAGCAAAGATTTCCATTTCCCGAGGAAACTATTAGTTCATTGATTATGGTCCATTTTCCATCTCAGAGTATTGATGTAGGAATTCCATAAAAAGGAGTCAATTCCCTTTTTTCTTTTCAATCTTATTTTTTCATTTGGTTATGGGGATTGAACTCTGGGTCTAGGTGCTATCTCTGAGCTCTTCAACTCAGGGCTAGTGCTCTACCACTTGAGCCACAGTGCTATTTCCAGTTTTATGGTGGTTATTTGGAGATAAGAGTCTTACCAACTTTCATACCTGGGCTGGCTTTGAACTGAGAAACTCAGATCTCAGCCTCCTGAATAGCTAGGATTACAGGTGTGAGCCATGAGCATCCAACTTTTTCTTTTTTGCGGCGGGGGGGTGGGGGGGAGGAACAGTTCTGGAGCTTGAACTCAGGGGCTGAGCACTGTCCTTAGACATTTTTTGCTCAAGGCTGGGGCTCTTCCACTTGAGCTAGGAGGCCACTTCTGGCTTTTTCTGTGTGTGTGTGGTACCGAGGACATGAACCCAGGGCTTCGTATGTGCTAGGCAATCACTCTACCACTAGTCCATGCTCCTGGCTGAGCCAATTCCATTTAAGTACTCAAAAATCAGTGGGGGTAAAAAAAAATCATTGAGCTTGTTAATCCTGGGGCTTTCCTTGAATCTATGAAATCTATGGAGATTTAAGACTGAGACTGAGTCAGAATGTTGGATTCTGACTCCAGTACTAGATCCATCTTACCCCACCTTGAGCAAGCTACCTCATTTCCTCAAGATTGAATTCCCTCCTGAAAGTGGTAATGGCATTCCCCACAGAGGGGGAAGATTTGCTTTGAGCATGAAGGTTAATTTTTCTGCAGCCTAGCCCCCCAAAATGTTCAAGAGGATCCAGCTACCTATAGCCAGATGCTTAAAACCATTACTCTTGGCAGAGCAGCGAGGGAGCAAATCATATTGCAGCCTGCCAGGTAATAAGAGCTGCAACTCTCAGGCCTTGATCTCAGTCCTACATCACACCGTGGAGCAGGACAGGTCCTTCTGCAGTCTGAGATGGAAATCACACCACCTGACCCAAGCCAGATAGCAGCAACTGCACACCTGAATCTCTGGTCGAGTGAGGGGAGGGTTTTTCAGTCTCATACTATGGAAAATTCTTTGTTATTATCGATTGCTTGGCAATGTCTCTAACTTCTACACATGAAATGCCAGTTTGTATATGACTTCCCTGATTGACAATAAAAAAAAGTCAGACACTGGCAGCTCACCTGTAATTTTAGATACTCAGGAAACTGAGATCTGAGGTTCAAAGTTTGAAGCCAGTTCCTGTCCGGAAAGTCTATGAGATTCTTGTTCCAATTAATTATTTGAAAAGAGAAGAGGAGAAGAGGAGAGGAGGAAAGGAGGAGAGGAAGAGAAGAGGAAAGGAGGAAAGGAGAAAAGGAGAGGAGGAGAAGAGGAGAGGAGGGGAGGAGAGAGAAGGAAAGAGGGAAAGGGCAAGAGAGGGAAAAGAAAGAGAAGAGTGAGAGAGAAAGAAAAGACAATGGTTATTATGTTAGCCTTTATTACATTGTTAATCTTGAGCAAAAGAAGCTCAGGCCCTGAGTGCAAGCTCCAGGACACACACACACACACACACTCACACACACAGAATATTTTCCAACATTCCTTGAAACTTACTATCCTATACTGTGGTTCAGAATCACTACACTAGGTAAACTCCAAACCCAAAGTGCTGAATGAATGAAACCATGCCAAGCCAGGTGCAGTGGCTCACGACTGTAATCCTAGCGAGTCAGGAGGCTGAGATCTGAGGATGGAGGTTCAAAGCCAGACGGGCACTACAAAGCCCGTGAGACTCTTACGTCCAATTAATCCACCAGAAAACCGGAGTGAGCTGAAGAGTCCAGGGACAGCGCCCAGGCCTAGAGTTCAAGCCCCATGACCAATAAGAAAATAAAATAAAATAAAAACATGGCCAGGTACTACTCTTACTACTTGAATCCCTGTTATTCCAGGGACCATGGTATGTACCCTTCTCAGAGCTTACACACCCCTACAACATATGTATTAAGACAGAGTTCAGATAAATTCCTGATGCCCAGAACCTGGAAGTGTTATATTGTGAGGAAAATGTCTTTGTAAAAGTAACCAAATTAAAAATCTGTCATGAAGAGATTATCTGGGATTATCTAGCTGGATTTAAGTGTCTTCACCCATGTCCTATGAAGGTAGTAGGGAGAGATGCTGGAAAGCAGACATAGTGATTTGCTGCAGACATAGAAGACAGCCAGGTAGAACACAGAAGCCAGTGTGGAGAGCAGAAGGTCATGATTATGTTTCTGAAATGATCAGAACTAAAAAAAAATTCCAGGTCTCTGCACACATGGGACGATTCCTGAATACAGTCTCTAGATGATATGTGATTTTTAAAAAGTTTCCTGGCCATAACTTTACTACTGTCTGGCTCAGCAATGCTCATGTATGAATCCACACAAGTCAAAGGTACTGGGTCGATTTCTCTCTTCTGTGCTTGTTCCATAGTTCAGATTCTTCTCATGCCACACATGCTAATTAGTTTTATATTTCAGAATTTCTTTATAGGGTTCATTTTATTAATTGGCTTTCTGCTGGTAGCCTGTGGGTTTTATTAATTTAGGAATAGGTGGGATTTTTTTTCTTCCACTGTGTTAAAAGCACCTGGTAAACTTGAAGTCCTTTGGCTCGCCTTTTTTTTTTTTTTTAATTTTATAGACTTGCCTTCAGGCAAAAGAAAAATAGGGCCAGATTGTTTGGCTTTCAAAGGAAAATTGGGCTTATGATTGGAAAATTCAAACAACTAATGGCTAGTTAGTACCTACTGAAAATACAGTTACCAAAGCTTTCTTGCTTTTCTCTGATTGGTGGATAGAATTTTGTAAAAACCACAGCAAATATAATCTTCTCTCGGGCCTTTATAGCTATAAGAATAAATAAGGCTGTCACATTTTTACACACACACACACACACACACACACACACCCCACATGACATATATACACATATAACTCGAGATCACGAAACACGAAATCCTCTGTAGATATCTGTTTAATTATTCTTAGTCCCGTTACTTACTGCTATGAAGCTACCCACCCAGATACTCTTGCTTTCAATCAAATCATTTATTTGATCCCAAATCTACAATTGCCCTAAGGATTAGTCAGTTTCTCCCAAAGTTCACCTTTGTCTCACCAGCTGAGCTGCTTCTTACAGTAGAGAACAAAAGTAGTTCATTCTGGCTTCCTGTCCACGCGCTCTCACACCCCACCCCACACTGTAGTCTCTGCTTGAGCTAGGCTGGCCTTCCGCACACCTGCAGATGTGTAAAGATTTAGTTTTACAGTTAAAAATTACATGCTTGTAATTATACAGATAATTTCAGGCCAGAATGCCCTTTGTAAAAGTCTCTATTGTACATTTATACTACTTCTCTTTTTTCTCTTCTTCTTTCTCCTCCTCACCCTCCCTTCCTCTCTCCTCTCTTTTCTCTCCCTTTCCTTCTCCTCCCTTCCTCCCCTCCTCCTCCCTTCTTTTTTATTACGGTATTCCCCCACACACACACCCAGGGCCCACAGGGATAGATCTCAGTGCCTCACAGTTTCTCTCAACCTGCTTGTTTTTCTGGTGCTGAACCAAATATCCAGCTCAGCATTCTACTGGTTAATTGGAGGTAAGAGTCTCACGGACTTTCTGCCAGTCTGGTTTTGAACCCTCATCTTCAGAGCTCAGCCTCCTTAGTAGCTAGGATTCAATGCATGAGCCACCATCACCCAGCTTCTACCACATTTCCCCCATCCTTGTATCTGTGTGACTGGACTGACACAGGACAGAGGTCTGTCTGAGCTCTGTGGACAGTACTGAAGCGATGGCAAGCACACAGGCTATCCCTTCAGCATCTACTCAGTGCCTTAAAACATAGCCGGACGTTGGGTCACCTAGTTCTACTTGGGGTTTGTTGAGATGTTTTCATACTGCTTTCCAAAATGGTTGTACTAATTTACATTCCCACCAGAAAAGTCCATCATTTGGACAACACAGGTGAACCTGGAAGACATTAGAGTCAGTGAAATAAACCAGGCACAGAAATATAAATATCACATGATCTCACCTGCATAGAAAGATTGAAAAGGCCAAATTCATAGAAGCAGGAAAAGAAATGATGGTTATCAGAGGCTATGAGCAGGGGCAAAAGGCAATAGTATGGGGAAAGGAGAGACGTTGGTCCAAGCTAGAAAATCTTAGAAAAGAGGAATACGTTTGTTTTTCTTTTTAAAAAATTTTATTGTCAGGCTAAAGGAAAGGACCTCCAGGATATAGAAACAAAAGCCATGTAATGAGTGCTTGTTTTCCTTAATGTGCTGTTTCATTTAGTCTCATCCTATATGATCTTATGTACATAGGTTTTGAGCTGTTGTAATCAAGAGGAGTAAGTTTTATTGATTAATTTCCTAGAACATCACAATAGTTCCTTAGCTACTCAGGAGGCTGAAATCTCAATCCCAGTTCAAAGTCAGCCCAGGAAAACAAACCTGAAAGATGCTTATCTCCAATTAACCAGTGGTAAAAATAAAAATAGAAATGGGAAGTGGAGCTGTGGCTCAAATGATAGCACACCAGCCTTGAGCAAAAAGGCCAAACAAAAGCACGGGGCTCTGAGTTCAAAACCTAGTACTGGCAATATGTATTCACACACACACACACACACACACACACACACACACACAGTTATATATAATTCGTAAAATAGTGGATTTTAAGTATGCTCATCAAGCTATTATCTAGACAGATTATATACACAGGTAATACAATTGACATGTCCATTAGTTTTATTTAATCATTCTATAGTGTACATATGCATAGAAATACAATGTGCTCCATAAATACCTGTCATTATTATATGCTTATTAAAATAAGTCAATTAATATGTAAAAATAAAACAGTTTGAGGCCTCCCCTTGATATAGCACCCCCCTCGCAAGGGTTAGGCTCTGAGTTCAAACCTCAAAATAAAATAATAGTTTGAGATCAAGCCTTGCCTTACACCGCTGGGAGTTTGATTTTGATCCATGGCTCTTCCTGACTCAACACAATCCACCATTCTCTCCTACACCAACAAGCCAATCCATGATAACCTTCAAATGACCTCAGAGGACTCCAAGTCTTCCTTCTTCCCAGCCCTAGGCACACAGAAAACCCCTCAGACACGCAGTCCATAACTGCTCTCCTCACCCCTGTGGAGGGGTGGGGGGAGCTGCTATCTTGTTCCTGAAATCCCTGCCTTTGGTAACTCCTGTTAAAGCCTGTTGTAATGTATTGTAAGATCAATTGCTCCGAGGAGAGTCTGGTCTGAATTAGAAAATTGTTGCTGCTAAGGAGCCCCGTGGGGCTGGGGGGCCTGGAGGCTGGGGCCCGGGGGCCGGGGGACTGGGGGAGTGGGGGCGCACATGGCCTGGCCTGGAGGCCCCTGGTGCTGATAATGAATGGGCAAAACGTGGCCAGGGAGGCCTGCAGAAAGAAAAGCACTTAAGCCTCTTGATGAAAGGCCTTATGAGAAGGTAAGTGTTATAATTCAACGGAAAATAAAAGCCAGCAGCAGGTCGGCCTTCCTCCCAGACAGACAGTGGAGGGCCTGGAGCTGGGGTGATGGATGACCCTGGAAGGGGAAGGGGAGGCGGGGAGCTGTCCGCCCCTCCTCGTCCATGCCCCATTCCTTCTTCCAGGGATCCCCAGATGCGTCCCGGGAGTGACCAGGCCTGGAGAGCATCTTCCCAAGTTGTTTCCTGAAATCCAAGCCAGGAGGCCCAGGCCGCCCCAGGTGCTGGCCAGAGCTCCCTCTCCGCGCCAGGAGGAGGGTGTGGAGATGGGCAGGGAGTGTGGATGGCTGGGGGAGGAGGGGAGGGCGGCTGGAGGGCGTCCATCAGAGCTGCATTTGCAAGGAACTGCGCAGTCCCAAGGCCTTTGGATAACCGGGTGAAGGATTCATTGGGGTGGGGTGGGAAGGGGACATTTTCAGGCCTGGGCAGTTTCTGCCTCCAGTCTCTATTTAATACAGATGGCTGTTGCAGGGCACTGAGGCCTGATCACACTAAGTATGGTGCCAAGTGCTAATGTTGACAGTGCAAGGTTCTGGGGGACATTAGGCCTCCTTGGCCAGGCAGAAGATGGAGTCCAGAAAGGATCCCAACATGGGAATAGGGGTGACTCTGCAAGACACACGTGCCCTTCATGGCTGTCCCCTGGCCTTTGTCTCCCCTTTTCCAGGATCCTCCTTGTACCAGGATCTATGTTTTCGGTTGTTCCTTTCACTCTCAAGCAAGCCTGCTCTCTCTCTCTGCTTTGAATATTCTCCTGCTCTTTAATTTTTTAATTAGAGAAAATGAGCCTGGACCCCAAAAGAATCCATTCATCAAAGGGATTTCAATGCATTTCAATCAATGTCACCCCTTCCATTACCCCCCTGCCCCCCACATCTCTCCCAGCCGCCTCTGTCCCCTCTGCTTACCTGGTTTCATTTACCTCTCTACCTGACGCAGTATGTTCCAGCTTCTGGGTATTCGCTTGGTTAAACTGTAAGTTGATCGTTTTGAATCTTCATTGTTCATTGAAATCTTCTCTGCATACTTCAGTCAATTCAGTTGTGTATATATGCATATGAATCTATATGGTTTCATATATCTTGAAGCAATTTCTGCCGACTCCTAAGAATTTGGCCCCAAGAAGCCATCATTTGTGTTACTTATAAGTTTTCAATGAGTATTTCAAACGATCATCTAGTGACTATTTGTGTCATTTACTAATCACAACTTCATTGCATCCCTAATCTTTCCACCTAGAAAAATAGAGGCACAATAAACTAAAAATGAAAACACATGATAGATCTAGAGATGGCAGAGCCCAGGCTCAAACTAGATGATTCTGCTGCAGGACCCAGACTACCCACAGTAGCCCAAGTCCTTTCCCGTCCCCAGTGGTAGACTGACAATGTGTGACCTCTCCTGAATGTCTTTTGGAGCCCAGATTCTAGTGCCAATGTGTCAATGCTTCTTTCTCAGCTTTTAATTCCAGACCTCCTTTCAGCCTGGCGAATCCTGCCCCTGCCCCACCCACAGCCCAAGAGATGCTGTGGAGTGAATCCGTGTTCAGATGTGCACTCGATTGGAATGGGTGAAGTTTGTTTTCTTTTATGTTCTGCTTCTTTTGCATGCCTTCATATGCTGGTGGATCCAGATGGCTGAAATACTCAATTAAAAATAAAGTGAATCCTAGGAAAGCAAAGGGAGAGAGAGAGAGAGAGAGAGAGAGAGAGAGAGAGAGAGAGAGAGAGAGAGAGAGAGAGAGAGAGAGAAAGAGAGAGAGAGAGAGAGAAAGAGAGAGAGAGAGGTACCAAGTAGCAATTAGGGATGAGACAGCTAAAATGGCTTCATGATGGTAAAGATTCTTTCATTCACAAAGAATGTCAGTGTGCAAATGAATATCCTTTTCACCTTCTGGAGACAATATTAATAAGTTACCATCAAGATTCTTTATCTCAGTAAAAAAATCGGTACTTTTCCACATGTTAATTAAGTGATTGCATCCTTTCAATTAGACATTGCTGATGTAAATGAGAAGAAGAGGAGGAGGAGGAAGGGGAGGAAGAGAAGGAGGAAGAGGAGGAGGAGAAAGAGGAGGAGAAGAGGAGGAGGAGGAGGAAGAAGAGGAGGAAGAGGAAGGGGAGGGGGTGGGGAAGGCAGCCAAGATACAACCTTTCCTCTGATTTCTGAGTATCCACATTGACCCCCAGGCTCCCTCTGCAACCAGGCCCAGGGCTGCTGCTTGGAAAGCATTGGTTTCCAGTGTCGTTTTCTGCCATTCTCACCCTGAAGTAATAAACAGAGGAAGGCTTAGCCCTGAGAGATATTTTAGTTGCTCATTTTCTTATTTGGTAATGTACACAGAAATTATAGTTTTCTCTCAAGTTCTGGCTAGAAACAAGTGAAAGAGGCATGGAAGAGGAAGTGGAGACTCAAGAGGATGAATGAAGAGAAAGAGCAGAAGGAAGAGAAGGAAAAGGAGAGGAGGAGGGGAAGATGAAGAGGAAGAGAAAAAAAAGAAAAGAGAGGAGAGAAGAAGGGAAAGGAAATGAAGGGAAAGAAAAGGAAGAGAAGGGAAGAGAGAAGAAAGAAGTATGGAAGGGAAGAAGAGAGGAAAAGAGGGAGGGATGGGTGGTAAGGAGACCGGAAGGGAGGCGAGGAGGGAAGAAGAGAGAGGGCCTGATCTCTAAGAGAAACAAGAAAGAGGATGAGAAAGCAAGAGCTTAATGTGGAACAAGCAGGGCAGAGAATTGTGCACTAATTCCGAAAGAAATGCAATTCGATTTCAGATACGTGAGCAAATTAGGTAGTAGTCATAACCAATTTAAGAACGTTTTAAAAATGATTTGTACGTTATTTTTTTCACTTACTTTGATCTAATCTATAGGCCAGGGAATATGTTTTAAGACAGGTTTACACAAGATTGTAAAATCAATTTGTTTGGGAAATACTTTGGTTTTCCTTCCAAAAATGAACTCATAGCAACTTCAGCTAAGCTGCTGTTCAAACGAGCACAAATTCCACTTGGTAAGAGCCAAATGGTTGAGATCAGGCTGTTCTCCACTCTCAGGCAAGCACAGCTTCCCCTGTGGTTTCATAGAACTAAGGGAACTAAGCTGCAACAACACTGAACAGTGCTAGAAAGGGAAGGGGGCCTGCTCTGCCTTTAGGGGAATTCTGCAGCTAATGGTCCATGTTTCACTTGCTGCTGCTGCTGCTGTTGCTGCTTGAGAAGAGCAGCCAGCACTCACTCTGACAGTTGAGGCATACACTGCCCATTGCCCACCCGCCTCCTGGGGGAAAGGGGTTCTGTCTGTCTGTCTTCAACACCCCAAGCCTGGGATGGATGGGAGCACTACTGCAAAGGGGGTGGGAAATGGAGGCAAGGAGATGTAGAGGAACAAAATGAGGAGGAGGAGGAGGAGGAGGAGGAGGAGGAGGAGAAGGAGGAGGAGGAGGAGGAATTTGAGGAGATGGAGGAGAAGGAGGACAGTAACAGGAGGAAGAGAGGAAGGAGGAGAAGAAACTGGAGGAAATAGAGAAACTGAAGAGGGGGAAGAGGAAGGAGGGAAAGGAGGAGGGAAGAGGACAGAGAGGAGGGGGGAAGAGAAGGAGAAGGAGAAGAAAGAGGAGGAAGAGAAAGATGGAGGAAGAGAGGGAAGGGAAGAGGGAGGAGAAGGGAGAAGAGGGAGGAGAAGGAAGAAAGGAAAGGGGGAAGGAGGGGAGGAGAAGAGGGAGGAGGAGGAAGGAGAGGGGGAGGGGGAGGTAGGAGGAGAAAGAAGGAGGAGGAAGAGTACATGTAGATGAATTCAATTTTTTTTTTACTCACTGTTTCACTGAGTAGCACTTCTGCATTACAAATCACCAACAGATAAAAATCAGTGTGAAGATTCCATTCATTTCAGTCTCTCCATTTCCAAAAACATGTTTTGATTAGGTTTTCAAAAAATAAATAAACGTTTTCCTGATCCTGGCCATTCTAACTGGAGTGAGGTGGAATCTTAGAGTTGTTTTGCTTTGCATTTCTTTTATGACCAGAGATGTCGAGCATTTCTTCATGTGTCTATAGGCCATTTTTGTTTCTTCTTCAGAGAAGACTCTCTTTAAGTCTTTGGCCCATTTTTATTTATTTATTTATTTTTTACCCTCCCCCCCACACCCCCCACCCGTCTTGTTTTCTCCCCTTCCCTATCAAATTTCAAATAACCAAATACAAATAAATTCAATATATCAGATAACAATGCGAGATACTATACCAATATGAGATAACCAAGGGACAGCAAAGGAGATGAGAGACAACATAGTACATTAAGGACAACAATCATTCGTTATATGGCTTTTGTTTCAATATCCTGGAGGTCCTTTCAATTAGCTTCATACTATATGGCCTTATGTATCAAGATTTTGCTCTATTGCAAATCTCTGCTAGGAGAGCCCAAGGTTTCTACTGATTATGACGAATGAGGGAAACCATTGAGCTTAATTTCCTTCGAGTCTGGCTTACTTCACTTAATATGATTTTTTTCTAAGTCTTTCCATTTCCTAACAAATGGGGCAATGTCATTCTTTCTGACAGCAGCATAGAATTCCATTGTGTACAAATACCACAACTTGTTGATCCACTCATCAACTGAGGGACATCTAGGTTGGTTCCATATCTTTGCTATGGTGAATAGTGCTGCAATGAACATTGTTGTGCTAGTGGATTTAGTATGCCCTTGTTTCTGGATGGTTGGGTAAATGCCAAGTAGTGGAATTGCTGGGTCATAGGGGAGTTCTATGTTTAGCCTTTTGAGGCACTGCCACACTGCTTTCCATAGTGGTTGAACGAGTTTGCACTCCCACCAACAGTGTAGTAGTGATCCCTCCTAGCCTTTGGCCCATTTTTTTAATGGGATGGTTGTTACTTTTAGTTTTGGAGTGATTCAATTTTTTGAGTTGAATCGAATAATAACAGATGCTGGAGGGGATGTGGCCAGGAGGGAGTTGGTTGGAGTGCAAACTCGTTCAACCACTATGGAAAGCAGTATGGCAGTGCCTCAAAAGGCTAAACATAGAACTCCCCTATGACCCAGCAATTCCACTACTTGGCATTTACCCAACCATCCAAAATCTAGGGCATACTAAATCCACTAGCACAACAATGTTCATTGCAGCATTATTCACCATAGCAAAGATATGGAACCAACCTAGATGTCCCTCAGTTGATGAGTGGATCAACAAGTTGTGGTATTTGTACACAATGGAATTCTATGCTGCTGTCAGAAAGAATGACATTGCCCCATTTGTTAGGAAATGGAAAGACTTAGAAAAAATCATATTAAGTGAAGTAAGCCAGACTCAAAGGAACTTAGGCTCAATGGTTTCCCTCATTTGTCATAACCAGTAGAAACCTTGGGCTCTACTAGCAGAGATCTGCAGTAGAGCAAAACCTTGATATATAAGGCCATATAGTATGAAGCTAATTGAAAGGACCTCCAGGATACTGAAACAAAAGCCATATAATGAATGATTGTTGTCCTTAATGTACTATGTTATCTTTCATCTCCTTTGCTGTCCCTTGGGTATCTCATATTGTTACAGTATCTCACTTTGTTATCTGATATATTGAATTTATTTGTATTTGGTTATTTGAAATTTGATAGGGAAGGGGGGAAAACCAAGATGGGGGGTGGGGGGTGGGTGGGGGGGAGGGTAATGGGTACCAAGACATGTGAAAGGGTATCAATATATGTGAATTAATGCACCTTCTATCTGGCAAATATCATGTAACCCTTTTATTAATTACAATAAAAAATTATAAAAAAATAAACGAAAAGAAATGCAAGCATTATTAAAGGGCTCATACCTATAAATCTAGCTACTCAGAAAGCTGAGATCTGAAGATCATGGTTCAATGAGACTCTTATCTTCAATTAACCAGCAAAAGGCTAGAAGTGGAGCCATGGCTCAAATAGTAGCTCACCAGCTTTGAGCAGAAAAGCAAATAACAGCACAGGCCCAGAGTTAAAACTCTGGTACAGCTAAAAATAATATGTTTGGAACAGTGCCCCTTGCTTTCAAACTCTTCTTTCTCAGTTGACTGACTTTCTGTAGCTTTCAATAAGCAATTTCACTCTGCTCTAAGCCCCCCATAAACACCACCAGCAACAAACACCATAACTTGTATGTATTCTGCGGTCGTATTTTATTGAATTCTTTTCTAATTTTCAGTTTTTATCCACAATGAGGGAAAACCAGAAAAAAAATTCACCCATAACTTCACTGTAAAAAGGCACATCAAAATACTAACAGATGGATTTTCTCGTAATGTGCGTGTATGTTGACGCTATTCTTGGAAAGTGGGTTGTAGTGTGTGTGTACATGTGGGTGCCTTGTTGGGGATAACTTCTTGTTCACTAGTGTGAAAATGACTAATCAAAGGCCAGGTTAGAACTACCTCAGGAGGAATACAATTAAATAAAGCAAAGGGGGGACATAATGGATTTTTCTAGAGAGTGATTTTGAAATCTTTTGGAGCATACTAAAGAGGAAATGACAAATTAGAAGAAACATGTGTAACACGACATAGTGAATGTGTTAAGTCAGAAATGATAAAAATTACTGAGAAAAAAATTAAGCCATGAAATAAAATAATGCTATCCTGAAGAAGACAAAATAAAATTATGTCTGTCGAGTAGAATTCTATTTCCCTCATGGAAGCCCTAATGAGGGTAGGTGAGGCCCACCCCCTGTAGTTCTGAGGTTGCATTCCCCATCCTTTCTGGTTTTTCTGGAGTTATTACCATGTGTATGGTGGAAGCCAGGCTCCTGGAGATGCCCAGTGCTGGCAAAGGAAAAGCAAAAGCCAGAGCCAGTCTTCACCTGAACACAGGACCTTGACCCACTTCCATGCATGAGAATTTGGTCACATGGCCAAACACACTTCAGAGGAGACTGGGAAGAATTCCTTCATATCCCAGGAAAAAAGAAAAATAAAATTTTGCCAGTCCCAGGGCTTGAACTCAGGGCCTGAGCACTGTCCTTGATCTTTCTCGAGGCCTAGTACGCTATCAATTGAGTCACAGCACCACTTCCAGCTTTTTTTTCTATGTATGTGGTACCAAGGAATTGAACCCGGGTCTTTGTGCATGCGAGGCAAGCACTCTACTACTAGGCCAAACTCCCGGCCCAAGGATAGGATTCAGAGGGATACAACTAGGGCTCTCCTATGATACCTTCTTGGCCTCCTTCAAATGCCTATAACAAGAGTATGAATATGTAAATATAAATTCAAACAGTGGTACCATGCCCTATTTTGGCCTACAGGTTGATAAAAAAACAAATTTTAGATGTGATAGTAACTATTAATGAAAATATCATTGCTGCCCAAGAGCATAAATACCTATTATTTCTAGATAGGATTTTGGTTCATGGAATGAGAAGATTTTATCTGTGTGTCTGTCTGTTTGTTTGATGGGTAGATTGTCCTAGGGTTTGAATTCAATGCCTTAAACCAGAAAACCACTGTAAACACAACCAATTGGAACAGTAATGAGTAATTAACTGGCAGCCCTCAAAATCAGAAATGTTCTAGAATCTTGATGTGGTAGTCAAATCAGGGTCAACAAAACTGTGATTTTTCTGTCTTTTCTCTTTCTAGAGATCTGCAACCAAGGTCTAGAAAGCTAAATATGTTCTATCTTTACTTCACCCCCCCCCCACACACACCCTCCCAGAGATCTGCTTTGTTCTTCCTTGTATCAATTGTTCTCCCCTTTTTCTGGTTCACATCATAGAGACAAAGGGTCAGTGATCTAATTCTGGTCTCAAAGAATACCAGAATCTCTTTCCCAGACCCAGCTGAAACTCTCATTGGTTCATTGTCAGTGTCTTCTAGCTCTGGACAGTGTGGTGGGATCATAAACAGGTCCCTTCGCTGCTGAACACTGCCACAGAAGGGGCCCCACCCAAGCAAAGGGATTGCAGCCAGAAGACCTGCTAGTCACCATGGCCCAAGCATGTAATTCTAGCTACTTAGGAGGTGTAAACCTCAGGGAATCCTGGTTTGAGTCCAGCCCCGGTACTGGAAACTCATCTTGTGATTAAAAAGACATCCTTCATTGCATGTGTGCATCTTTGTTTTACCTGTGTTTTCAAAGGTCAGAAAGACATTAAATTTTAAATTTTCAAACGCTGCATACACAAATGCTTCCTGCAGGGATATATGATGCAAGGACTAGATGAGGAAAATCACGGCATGACTCATAGTATTTAAATGTCAAATTTCATGCATGTTCAGCCTCAAAAAAAAAAGCTAGTGTCCATGTGATATGCATTTGAAAAAGTTTCCCTAGGTAATTGCACATGGAAGCATTCCTCCAGTTTTCTCTTCTGCTTTCATATTTTCCCCCAATTCTTAACTACTACTGAGTTTTCAGCTGGGCTTCAATTTCACTTATTTATTTCTTAGAAGACTTTTTCCAATATGGTTCCAAAAATATTTTAGCAAATCAATCAGCATTCATGAAAGTCCCCCATAATCCCATCCCCTTTTTAAAAGAAATTACTTTATTTAAATATGTAAAAATAAACCATATGCATTCCCAATGCCGGCCATGTTACAAGGTTAAAAAAAACAATGATTACATCCGTCATTATTTTACATCAGTTATGCCAAAAGCTCTATCTACCCAAAGCCATGGAAAACCCCTCCTCAGCCAGATGTTTGAGTGTAAAAGGAGGGAAATAAATGGCTATTGGAAACATCTGGTGCTTGTGGAGGTTTTCTCCCATTGATTCCGATATTTAGCTATAGCCAAAGAGAAGCAGGGTTCTTCGTCTCCTCGGTTGATGAGCCCAGTTCTATTCCTGTCATCACACGTACTTGATGCTCCAGATGCTAGATTGTGTTCAATAGTAACAAACACTGGTAGGTTTTGAACTGATCTGAACTGCCCTGAGAGTCCATCTGAAGAATGGTGGTCAAACATAATCTCCCAGAGAATTGCAGTAATGAATAAACTAAGAACCAGGTTTTTGTTTTTCAAGGGTTTGAGGCAAGCCCAGGAGCTTAGAGTTCATAAATTTACAACAGATCCTTCCTCTGGCAGGTGGGACACAGAGATGTCAACATGGTAACAGCAAGCTCTCATCCATAAAAACTGCCCTGACCATGCAGGCTTTTGGTAGGTTTTGATCCTTTCTTGTCTTCTTGGCTAGTCTTACAATTAGGTATCCCCAATCTCTAATAGAAGTCCCTTATCCTTCCTCCCTACTTCTTAAATTTTTTTTACACATTTTTCATTGTTTTGTTTTCAGACATGGTACAAAGAGCTTCAGCTCCATTCCTCCTTCTGCATCCTCGCCTTTACCCTTCCCTTCTGCCAATGAACCCCCTAAACTGCTTATTTTACTTTCCTTTATATTAATTGTCTCTCGAGGGATTGCAGCATGGTATTTCACATGTGCAGATATTATATCTTAATCAGAATGACATGCTTGATCAATTTCTTTAAACTGTATAGAATTACTCCATCTTTCCATTTCATCTTCAGTGAGCTTTGATCTTCCAAGAATGTGTTTCATCCCACTGGTTCCCTTTATTGGCAAAATATTTTTAGTACTATCTCCTTAGGATCCTGAGTAGGATATATAATGATAATATCATATTGGTAATGTGGTATGTTCTTTTCTTTTCTTCATTAATCATCCTGCCTAATTAGCTATCACATTTCTGATTTTCTAGTTGATACAGTTTGGAGGTTTATTGTTTGTTTTCCTTTTCATCTAATTGTACTTTCATCTGTATTATTTCTGTCCAAGAACTATTTTGTGTTAAATTTGTTCTGCTTTTCCCGCTTTCTTGTAGTGGAAAATACAGCATCTTATTTGTTCTTTTGTAATATAGACATTTGTGGCTACAAATGTCCCTAAAATTACTACCTTAGTAATAGCCTACCCTACCTGTATTGTTAAACTTTGTTTTCATTTTCATTTAGTTGAAAATCTTTCTAACTTTCCTTTGGATTCCTCCTCTGTATTTTTGTGCTAATGCTGGGGCTTGAACTCAAGACCTTGGGCTCTCACTTGGCCTTTTTGCTCAAGGCTACTGGCACTCTACGATTTGAGCCACATCTCTGCCGGCTCTTTGCTGGTGATTGGAGTCTCATGGACTTTGCTGCTTGGGTTGACTTTGAACTTTGATCCTCAGATCTCAGCCTTCTGAGTGGCTAGGATTACAGGTGTAAACCACTGGCACCAACAAGTTTTGATTTCTTCTTTAAACCATGAATTATTTAAGGATTGCACTTGCTTTCCAATACTTAGGGCACTTTTTTTTTTCAGCTCACTGGGCTGTACTCTTTAATTCCAGTGTGGTTTTTTTAATGGTAATTAATGGAGGGGTTATAGTTATATTCACCAGATAGAAGGTGCATTACTTTTCACAAATTGATACCCCTTCTCATGTTTTTGTCCCCTTTTCCCTCCCTCCCACCCCTCCCCTCATCGTGTTAGGGCTGGAGCCTTGAGCTAAAGAGCTCAGGGACAGCACCCAGGCCCAGAGTTCAAGTCCCACAACTGACCAAAAAAAAAAAAAGGCAGTGACTACTTAAGGCACTTTTTATCTATTGATTTTGACCTGAATTCCATGGTAGCCAGAAAACAGTTGGTTGCCTTGGCTTTTCATCATGAGTTGCCATCCTCATCTTTGTCTCTGTAAGTGATGGTACCTGTGACCCATTTGCTCATGATGTGACTGCTTCTATTAGTAGAGTTCAATGGGACTCTGTTCTGTGTGTTGATAGTATGCATTAAATTTGGCAAAAGCATGGATTTTATTCACTCTAATAATTTCCTAATCTTCGTGTGTTGAAAATCTGCTCCCAGTTTCCTTATTTTTCTTTTTCTCCTCCTCCTCCTCCTCCTCCTCCTCCTCCTCCTCCTCCTCCTCCTCCTCCTCCTCTTCCTTTTCCTCTTCCTTCTCTTCTTCTTCCTCCTCCTCCTCCTCCTTTGCCAGTCCTGGGGATTGAATTCAGGGCCTAAGTACTGTCTTTGTGTTTTCTCAAGACTAGAGCTCTATCACTTGAGCCACAGTGCCATTTCCTTTTCTATCTGTGTGATACAGAGGAATCAAACCTGGGTCTCCAGCTGTGTGCATGCTAGGCAAGCGCTCTACCATTAGGCTTGACTCCCAGCTGAACTTTCTGTTTCATTTCACATTTTCCTATGTCTTCAAGGTCTATCTCTACTCATTCTTTTTTCCATATATTTTTATTGTAATTAATAGAAGGGTTACATTATATTCACCAGATAGAAGGTGCATTACTTCACAAACATTGATACCCTTTCTCATGTCTTGGTCCCCATTTCCCTCCCCCCCATCTCTACTCTTATCTGCTGCAATATCTTTTCTGCTATTAATCTATTAAACCCATCCAATGTATTTTTTCTCAATAAAGCAATCAATTTTTTCCTCTTGAGCTTCAGTTTGGTAGGTGTTCCCTCTTTCTGATACCTGCCATGGTAATGTATCCAGTCTAAGTACAGAACATATGGAATATCGTTATAATAGTTGTTTTAATATTCTTTCCCTGCTAATTCTAACAGCTGTGACAACTTTGATTAATTAAAATTTTTCCTCATTATGTCTTCTATTTTTCTGCTTCATTGCATGCATTGCATGCATTGAATTCCAGATGTGGTAAATTCAACTTTGTTAGATATTAGATATTGGATATTTTTGTTTCTATAAAATATAAAATAGCTTTAATGTGGGGCACAGTTAAGTCACTTGAGAAAAGTCTAGTACCTTCAGGTTTTATTATATGGAAGATCATTTAGGCATTATAGGATTTTCTTTTTGGTAGGTCATGGGGCTTGAACTCAGGGCTAGGTTGTTGTCCCTGAGCTTTTTCACTCAAGGCTAGCACTCTACCACTTTAAGCCACAGCATCGCTTCCAGTTTTCTGGTGGTTGATTGGAGAGCTCTAATCCTAGCAGGTGGCTCTTTCTCTGGTGTCAGGCAATCCTCTTTTGTAGCTGTCGTGTCTAGATTCTATTGCACACCCCAGTGGAACCCTCTAAGATCCCTGTCTATGTAGGGAACTCTGCTTCACTGTTCAGCCCTGAATAAGCTGCCTGTGTTTGCCTGCCAGAAGACTGTTCTTGCTTAGTCGTGTTTCATGGATGTAAAAATCTTCAGGACCATGACCTTTTGGCCATGAGCTTGGGCAGTTAATGTATGTCTACTACGTCCTGCCTCTTGGAATATTGCTCACTGCTGGGCTTGAATTGGTGCCCACTGTGATGGCTGATGTCTTTTTGTTTTGTTTTGTCATCATTGTTGTTGTTGTCGTCGTTGTTTCTGGGTTGTTTTTTTTTTTGCCAGTCCCAGAGCTTGAACTTAGAGCCTGAGTACTGTCCTTAGACTTTCTTGAGGCCTAGAGCTCTACCACTTGAGCCACAGAACCACTTCCAGCTTTTTCTATGTATGTGGTACCTAGGAATTGAATCTGGGTCTTCCTGAGTGCTAGGCAAGCACTCTACCACAGGCCAAACTCCCAGCCCCACAGCTGATGTCTTAGAATCTATTCTTCATTTTCAGAAATATTTAAGTAAAAAGATGAGATAATCTATCTTTGTACTAGAAGTTAATGAGACTTCAATTAAAAATATAACAGATTTAACTCTGGTTCTAAAAATCTTTGTGGAATTCTGATTATCTCCAAATCGAAGATAATTTTCCTAACACTTCCCGGGTTCATCTCCTTGCATTATTTTCTTGCCTTCATAGTTCTTATCATTCCTGAAACATTGTCTTTATTTGTTGGGCTATTTTTTCTCTGTCTTTAACTTGCATTAAAAGAAAACATACATAGTCAAAGAAAGTATGTAGGCTGGGAAGGTGGCTCAGTGGTTGAGTGCTTACCTAGCATTCATGAAGTTCTGGGTTCGATTCCTCAGTACCACATACACAGACCAAGCAGGAAGTAGTGCTGTGGCTCAAGTAATAGAGTATAGAATGCTAGTCTTGAGCAAAAGAAGCTCAGGGACAGTGTCCAGGCCCTGAGTATAAGTCCCAGGACTGGCAAAAGGGAAAAAAATAAAGAAGAAGAAAGCATTCAAATTTTACCCCACCAAATTGGCAAGATTAATCATTGGTGTGAATTCTCTACACAGTTAAACAGGAGTCTAACCTGACATCACCATGTGAAATAGTTTACAGTCTATAGTCAAGTTTACAATGTCTTTATCTCAGTAATCAGCAAGGTAGTCTCTAGATTCCTAAGTGTACAGGTGCCTTTACTGCATGATTGTAATCAATCTTTGGAAAAATGGCAAAGGTGCCTCACTGGATCCTAGAGTAATTCTATTCTGAGGGGTTTTTGTTTGTTTAATTTTGAAATCTCCACACTGACTTCCATAATGGTTGCACCACTTTACATTCTCACCAACGGAAAAAAATGAGGTTTCCTTTCCCTGCTTCCTCCCCAATATTTGCCCTTGTTTGCGTTCTTCATATTGGCCATTCTGACCACTGTACCATCGAATCTCAGTGTTTTTATTTGCATTTCTTTCATGATCAGGGATGCTGAGATGTTTTCATATATATACTGGCTATTGGTTATTTAACATTCTTTTTTTGTTGTAAGTCAGGAAAGTCAAATGAATTAGTAACTTTCAAATCTTCTCTGTCTTCCTCTACATTCTCTGCCTCATACTGGTCAGTCACCATGTTTTACGTGACGAGAGTCCACACCATTGTTTTTTTGCAGTACCTAGCATTGTTCAGTCTCCAAAAAACCTGCTTCTGCTGTCTTTCTGAGGGTGAGTGGGCTGCAAAGCTCTACAACAGCTTTTCACAAGAGAGAGCTGGCTGGGAAGCCTGAACAAACAAAGAGGAGAAAATTAACTCTGGTCTCTGGCCAAAATCATTTGCCTATGATAAACAAAATAGACAATTTCTAGTTCCCACCCCATAGCAGATTAAGACCACCTGTTGTTAACTCTCTTGAAATATTTTGTAGTTACTCCTTTATGCTTCTCAGTTATGTCATTATTTCATGTTTCAATTTTAACCCCTGCAGCACTCCTTACTGTTGGAGTTACCATTTGGCCTCTGGCATGCTCAAATTTAGACAGGTTGGTAAATACTTGATCTTGTTAACCCAAGCAGATGATGACCAACCTTGTGCAAATGTCTTTCCTGGAGCAGCTTCTTAACTGATTCCACACTGGTTCTGTCACCTGAGCTTTTGGGCCAAGCCCCACTACCCCTACGTATCACTGAGGAAAATAGAGAACAAAAGAATAAATTTGCATTGGCTAAACAAGAGCCCTGTAATAAATGATGGGTCACAGAGGGGTAGATGCAGTGTGGGAAATGTAAAGGAGGCTGAGAGAGACAAACATCAGCAAAGGGGGAATGTCTTCGTTATTCATAGGTGGAAGGATGTCCTGACCATATAGGCCAAGGTCATCAGACTTCCGGGGCTCCAAACTGGATCCACAGAATGAGGAGCAAACAGAATAACCATTCTGTCCCTGAAGACCTGAAGTTATCACTTTTATTTAAACACACACACACACACACACACACACACACACACACACACACACACAAGCGGGTCCCTGGTGGCTCATATTTGTCATCCTAGCTACCCAAAGGAACAGGATCCTGGCTCCAAATTCAAGTGGCAGTAACAGCCACAAAATAAAAACAAAACAAACCTTTAAATTCATATCCTTCCAGCCTTTTTGCAACATTCAATTAGATATTGGGAGAGAAATCATGCAATGACATCTTTATGACAAAAGACATGTTCGTGTTTGACATAATATGAAATTCTGGTGTCTTTAAAATCGTCTTTTAATTCACAGTCATTCTACCACTTGTGAAAAAAATGGCCAATTTGAACAATGAAGTTTTGTGTCTATTAATATATGTAGAAAAATATATTCAAAAGTTTTTCTTTTTATTTATGCTTCAACAAGATATTTTGTGGCCACTTTTGACTTATAGCATTCTAAAAGATAAAGTGGATCAAATGTTACTTAGCATTGATGTTTGTAGATCCTGTAGGGCCTTCTCCACATTTATGACAAACTTAACCAAGTTTATTTTATTATTTTGTGCCAGTAATGGGGCTTGATTTCAGGATCTTGTACTCTGACTCAGCTTTTGTGCTTAAGGTTAGTGCTGTACTACTTGAGCCAACTTGTTGCTTGTTAATTGGAAATAAGAATCTCCCAAGAGTTTTCTGCCCCTGATGGCTTTGAACCACAACCCTCAAATCTCAGTCTTCTGAATAGCTAGGATTTTAGGCACGAGCCACTAGCGCCCAGCTTAGGATTGAATTTAAAATTAAATTGAATTACTATGGAAATAAACTTACTAACCATAGTCTTATGCATCTAGAATCTTTACAAGAGTGCAGGTAAATTTGTTATAATGAGCTATGCCTACTTTCTAAAACCACAAACCAGATTTACAAATAAAAATTCTGAGCATTTTGCCTGTAACATTTAAAACAGAGAATCAGTTATAATTAGAGTCTTGAGGACAAATAAACTCACTGTTCTTTTCTTGTACATATTTCTGCAATATAACTTGGCTTCATATTGCTAACTTAAGTGAAACAGGCCACCTAGCAAGATTATAGTAATGTCAGCAATTAGTCAAATATTTTTCTGGTGAGTGACATAGTTTTCAGTTCTACAGAAAGAATATTTCTAATCGGTCAACTTTCAGGAGGAAGGGAAGCTTAAGATTTTTCTAATAGAGCAAAGATTTGGTTTTCTATTTTATTTTGCACATTTTTATTTTATTTTATTCTGTTGTGTGTGTGTGTGTGTGTGTGTGTGTGTGTGTGTGCGTGCACGTGTGTATGGGTGTGTGCCAAGACTGAGGCTTGAACTCACTTGACATTTTCACTCAGGGTTGGTACTCTACCACTTGAGCCACAGCTCTACTTCCAGCTTTTTGCTGGTTGACTGGAGATAAGAATCTTTCAGACTTTGCTCCCTGGGCAGGCTTTGAACTGAGATCCTTAGATCTCAACCTCTCAAGTAGATAGGGATTACATGGGTGAGCCACAGGTGACTGGCTTTCACTTAAGTTTTTCACTCAAGACTAGCACTCTACCACTTTAGCCATGCTTCCACTTCTAACTTTTTGATGGCTAATTAGAGAGAAGAATCTCTTGGGATTTGTCTGCCCAAACTGGCTTTGAACAATCAGATTGCTTAGATCTTTGTCCTCGTACTTGACCCTCAAAACTGTGACCTCTTTCTTTAGTTCTTAAAAAGTAGATCTGAGCTGGGCGCCAGTGGCTCGCCTCTGTCATCCTAACTACTCAGAAGGCTGAGCTCTGAGGATCATGGTTCAAAAGCCAGCCTCGGCACAAAAGAGTGTGAGACTCGTATCTCCAATTAACCACTGGAAAACCAGAAGTGGTGCTGTGGCTCAAGTGGTAGAGTGATAGCCTTGAGCTGAAGAGCTCAGGGACATCACCCAGGCCCTGAGTTCAAGACCCACAACCAACAAAATAAAAAGTAGATCTGAAAGTAATATTTGGTAGCTTATTGTCTATTTTGTAGAGTCATGGAGGTTTTGGTTTTTTTTGAGTGAAGACTCTATAATTAAAAAGAAATTCCAGGAATTGTTTCATAGTTATATTTAACAACCACCAGGCCTGTCTGCGTGCCTACCTGCCTCCCTCCCTCTCTCCCTTTCTTTCTTCCTCTCTCTCTCTCTCATCTACCTCCAGTTAACTGGGTGAAATCATGAGCGAGTTCTTTTCCTTTCAGAATGAAACCCCATCTCAGGTCCCAAAGAACCATCCTCAGGGGCATTAAGTAATCCTTAATTAAGAGCAATGCGATTGATTCAAACCCTAGGGCGAACCACAAAACAACCACATTTGAGGAGCACACACCCCTAAGCCTGGAAAAGATGGTTCGTGAATGAGGACGTGTTTAGCCTATGTTCATTTTACTAGAAGGATTTTTTATAGGGGTCATTATCTCCTGGTTTCCATAATCTCATACTTCCTCAAATGCTGTGTGAAATGAGATTCATCAGAGTTTGCAGTGACACAGCTGCTCTTGCTGGCAGGACAGAACGCCACCCACCACCATGGCAGGCACTAGGAGGCGGGGATGACTGGAAGAGAACCTAGGATGTGATCCATCACGTTGCCTGAGGTGACGTGTCTGAGAATTTGTACTACAAGTGACTCTTAAGTTCAGCTAATTTGACTTCAAGGTCCTATGACCTCTCAAGTGGAGAGGCTCTTTCTCCATCCTCTCTGCCCTCCTCCATCTTGGTCTGTTGATAATCATTTAGCCAGCGACAAGGGATGCTAAAAGATCAACTTTTTTCTTTCCTCCTAAAAACATGATTTCAGTCCAAGAATTTAAGCACCTGAACTCAAGTGAGGATAATAAATGTCAAAGGAATATTTATAGCTTGGTACATGGAGACTTTCCAGGTCCCTGCTCTGTAATAGCACAGATCCATCTGTTAAGGGCATTAGGGTTGTATGTGGTTGTATTTTCTGCTCTCTCTCCGTGCAAGATTCTGAAAACTAGAAAACTGCCATATAAAAAGACCAACATAACATTTTAACCCTTTCCTATTCCAATAGTTGTTGAATTAGGAGTTAATTACCAAGGGCAAGTTTCCCCCCCATAATTCCTGTTGGCTGGATACAAGCCCAGGAGAAACCTTAGCTTCGTTTTCTCTAAGCCCCTGTCATCATCACCCTGATAGATCTACCTGAGGATTTACTGTATGGTTGTCAGACCTTGGGGGCCTGGGGTTAGTCCACTCCCAAATCTATCGTTGGGATTATGATTGTTTTTACTGCTATGCTATAAACATGGCTACCACTGGTATGATCCTCAGCTCATACACCCCTCTCTGAAGAGCTGATGAACAGAACCTTTAAGTACCCAGAGAATTTTTATGGATTTGTACCAGGAGATAATTTCATTCCATCTTTTATGATAAACGAAGATGAGAAGAGATTTCCTGGCTTCTTTCCCATCTATTTGTCCCAACCTAGAAAATTACTATAGTGATGATGGAGGGTCATTTAGCTGCTACATGAGATCGCTTATGCCTAGCTGACTGTAATGGCAGAGTACAAGTTTAGGCAACAAACAAAGTGGAATAAGAATATCACCTTTTGGGGCCAGGAGTGTGGCCTAGTGGTAGAGGTCTTGCCTAGCATGCACTGGATTTGAATTCTCAGTACCACATACACAGAAAAGGCTGGAAGTGGTGCTATAGCTCAAGTGGTCGAGGGCTAGCCTTGAGAAAGCTCAAGAACAGTACCCAGGACTGGTGTAAAGAAAAACAGAATAGCACTTTCTGTCTCATGATCTTCATCATCTGCTTCAAAAAAAAAATAAAGGCCAGTCACCTAATTTGATAGAGAATGCTGCATGCCTGACATGCTTACTCTGAAATAGCATATAAATTAAATTTTGTACCATCTAATTTCCCACCATGGCATAATTTCAAAAATATATTACTTCTAGATCATCTATCAACATTAAGTCCTCTTAGCTGGGATTTCACAGACAGCGGAGGTCTTCAAGCTTCTCAGATCGCATGACTGCATCCTCACTGTCTGTATGTTTATTGATTTTGATTGTCTATCGATGTCTCTCCTTTTTATGAATTCTTTCCTATTCTGCAGTACCATTTCTAACTCTCTTCCTGTACTCTGCCAAAGGCTTGGATCCAAAGCTTTGCACTTTGCACATCCATGGAAAATGAAGACTGTGCTTTACATTTATTTTGCTCTACTGGCATCACCAGAAGCATGCTTTAGAGGCATGCGATCTTATTGTTCTACATAGGTCAGTTTTTGGCTTCTGGTTTCTGCTTAGTACTTGGTGGTATGTCTCTACCTTGTGTTAATACTCCTCTAGGCATAGCAGACTGCTGCCACAAACAGAGCTATGGTCAACAGGCTGTATGCTCTCTCAGCTTCCATGCATTCTCAAGCCAACTAATGAAAGCCTTGAAACAAATAGAAGCACACTGGCGAATCCCCTAAGAAAACACGGAGAGTCTTACTAAAAATCAGGTCATATCATTATTTCTCCTAATCCACAAAGGTGTAGATATTTACACTACTGGAAAGATAAAAGCAGTGCAGTGAGACAGATTTGGACACTACCCCAGCTCACAGAATTTAATGCTCTGCTCCTTTTCACTGAAAATGTCTCAAGTAATCAGCTTTCTTCTCAGAGATGCTGTACTCCAGGCCAATAGATAGAATTGTTTCAAAGTCCAAATCTTTGGCTCACATTCTCTTTTCATTTATATTGCTCTCAAAAGAATGATCTCTTTAGACCAAAGTTCTCCCTGAAGAAATTAAATAGTATGCAAGGTTAGCTTAGAGGTGTAATTCACACCATTAAGGTCTGGGAATAGGCCAGGGCAAATAAATGGAAAATGGCTTTGAACATGACCACGATGCTCTTATGTTTGCAGGCTTGAGCTAAAAGTCTATGATTCAATAACTATTTATTGAGTTTCAACCAAGTGCCAAACTCTTGGGTTTCTTGTTTGTTTGTTTGTTTGGTAGATTTTTTTTTTTTTGTCCAGCGTGGGGCCAAGGGCCCTGAGCTCTTCAGCTCAAGGATAGCACTCTACCACTTGAACCTCAGCGCTACTTTCATGTTTCTGGTAGTTAACTGGAGATAAGGGTCTCACCGACTTTCCTGCCTGGGCTTTCTTTGAACCTCAAACCTCAGATCTCAGCCTCCTGAGTAGCTAGGATTACAGGTGTGAGCCAGCGGCACCCATTTTAGGATTTCTTTTTAGTTAGTACTGGAATTTGAAATCAGGGTCTCACACTTGGACATTTCTACCTCTGAGCCACACCTCTGGCCACAGCTCTTGTTTTAATTCTTCATCAAACAAACATAAATGACTTCAATATCAGCCTTACGGGATTCAAGAGGAAAACACAAGCAAGTGTGAGAAATGAAGCCATTCCTTATAAAAAAAATTTAATTGTTTTTATAAAGATAAGGTACAGAAGGATTATGGTTACTTACATCAAGTAAAGAGCACATTTCTTTCTGAACAGACTCACCCCTTCCCTTGCTCTCCTCACCCCCAAGTTGTAGAGTTCATTTTCAACACAGCGTCTGTCCAGTGAAGACCATCACTGCATTTGTTCAGCCTTTGTCCCTCCAATTCCTAGGACCCTTCTTAACTCATGGGTTTCAAGTAAGGTTCTTTCCTATGTAGACTGCAGCCTGTACACTATCATGTTTAAGTTTCAGATGTGTGTGCTTACTAGTGTCTTTCAAACTCCATTGTGTTAAAAAAAAAAAAACAGTGGGCTCAGTAAAAAAGTTAGACTTATTTGGGCACCAGTGGCTCACACTGGCAATGCCAGCTACTCAGGAGGCTGGGATCTAAGAACTGTGGTTCAAATCCAGTCTGGGTAGGAAAGTCCAAGTGCCTCTCTCCAGTTAACTATCAAAAGTCTGGAATTGGAGCAAAATAGCCAAGGGAGAGGGTGAGGCCCTGAGTTCAAGACCCAGTACCAGCACTCATACTTGCAATATTAGGAGCAAAATACCAGTGGGCCAGTGGGAGAATACTGTTTGGGGTCAGGATTTGTTTCAGCTACTTTCTAAATGGGAGGTGACAGAAGGAGAAGGGGGCTGGCGGGGGGTCGCGGGGATCTCATGTCAGAGTCTCAGTCAGAAGTCAAAGTGGAGGAGCTGTCAACAGCCAGGCTATATCATGATGAGTCCAAAGACCTCATTCAAACCTCCCCTGGGGAGTCCAGCTCAGAATTCCAGCCAGATAGAACGTTATCTTCCCTTCATCACAGGCCCACTTTCAACGGGCTCCGGGACCCAGGGTCAGTCCTTGACACAGGCTGGCAATTTGAACCTGAGGGATAATCTGATGCTTTTAAAACTGGCTGAGAGTTTCATTTGTGATTCCATACCACATCACCACACACCTCCTATTTTTCTGCTTTGTACTCTGCAGTGGAGATTGGCATACACACACACACACACACACACACACACATATACACGTATGCACACATATGTATATATGTATATCTATTTGAAATACACAGATATACAGTTGTATATATAATCACTTTTCTGTACTTTAAAAACAGCAGAAAAAAAATCAATTTTAGGCCACAGGTTTCAAGTCCTTCTAACCCTTGTCAGTATTTGAAAGCCTTTCCCCTCCCCTCCTTTAACTCATTTTCCTGTGTGGAATTGTCCCTAAAGAGTGTTCAGATCAGCTCCAAGAAATTCTGGCATAACAACTTCCTCACAGCCCTTTACCACTAACTCTGCTTTCAGATACACAGATGTGAGTGCACACACCCACATACACACTCACACACACACACACACACACACACACACACACACACATACACATACACACACACACGTGAAATGGGCCAGAAGGACTTGTTCACCTAATGCTGACCTCTGGATCTGTAGATAAGCAAGAATAGGTTTTTGTTTAGTGTTTTAGATTAAAGAGAAAACTTGATTCCATGTCTGCCTATTCTGCTGTGTCTTCTAAACATAAGGTAAAGTTGAATGCAGTCACTTTAGGTAGAAATCTCAACAAAATCAAATATTGTGGGAATCAGTCCCTGAAATTTTTTTTCTCTCTAAGGAACGGTAAGAATAATCCTAAAATGAGAATTACTTATTTCATGGCAACATAGCTGGGTGGATTCTATTTGTATGTCCTTCCTGCCATTCTGCCCTCTTGTAAATCTGTCTTTAGATGTTCCTGTTCACAGAGTTGGCACGTAGACCACGTCTGATGAAGCCAAATGTCTTTAGTGGGTTCTTTTTGGGTAGGACTGGCCTCACCAATCTTTCATCCCTGTTTGAGCAGTAAATCCCTTTGCTCTTTTTAGACAGCTCACAAAACTAGGCTGACATCAACATCAGTACCTGCCAGGAATCATGGCGGCTCTGCTTAGAAGAATCCAGCCTGCCTGGGGCATAGTTGGATGCAACATTTCATGGTGAGAAACATGTGGCTCCAGAGGGGGAATTCATGTCCCTCTAAGTTTAGAGTTTGCCCACAAGGGCTGTGCTGAGAGCAAGCAGGGACCAAGGCTAGAGCAGAAGTCCTTAATCTGTGCATCTCTTCACTACTCCTGGGGCAGAAAGGCTGTCCAGTGTGCAGTTGCTATTTCAGACTGGGTTTGCATTACTGTAGTCCCAGATTCTAATCAGACTCCTGCCAATCTCTGAAAGGCTTCTGTTTCTCCCCTGTTGCTAGCCTGTTTTCTTGACCTTATCTGAATGCCTTGAGTTATGGACAAGCTGACATTTGCACTCCAATCTGTCTGACTTCCATCCAAAATCAACATAAATTTCAGATGTTTCCCCTCTCCTCTTATCTCCATGGTAGTCTGACTATGGAAGGGGGAAGGTAACTTAAAAAAAAAGAAAGAAAGAATGCTATTGGGTCTTCTCACAGACATCAGTCTTTGTAGATGAGATTTGGTGGTTTGTAGCTGTGGTACAAACAGGGACTTCCATCACTGGCTATGGCAGAGTAGTTAAGATCCAGCCAGGCCTTCATCATCACTACCTTTCAAGAGGGGAAAGAAACGTGAATAAATATTCAAAGAAATATTCAGAGCATGCAGTGCAGGACTGAGTTCACTGAGAAGCTGAACTGAACACGAGCCCAAGTACACTGGTCTGAGGACTTGTCATGACTTTTTATATAAGGTCCCAAAGAGAGCCCAGAGAACTGTGCTGAGCACACACACACACACACACACACACACACACACACAGATTAGAAGTCAGTGCTACTAACACAGATCCAATGTGCAAGGCAGTTGCTTTGAGAGAGTGACTCCTGCAGAAACCTTCATAGAGGTCCCATTAAGCTTTGGCTACATACTAATGTGCACATGTAGTGATTTTTTTTTTCCCCTCTAGAAAATTCAGCAATGGTTTACCAGGTTAGGCTTGCTGTCATTGATGTGCAAGCCAACTGAGAGATAGTGGAAGGTTCTTCACATTAGCTGTTAGGGCTTCCTGAGAGCAATGAAGGCTTCTTTCTACCAGCCAGCCTTTGAAGATAAGAACCACGAATGAGTCTGATGTGGGGACCACATCTCTGTGGCTGACTTTCTGAAGAATATCCAATTAGCATTTTGAGCTCCCGCTATCTGATCATGATTTTCTAGTCCACTCTGTTGGGTTTTTTTTTTCCCCACAAAAGAAAATGTTTATGTCTGAATGGGTATCTCAACAGTAAAGTGATTGCCTAGTTCAATGCCCAGCAGCACAAGAAACTAAAGAAACAAAACAAAAATGATCTTGCCTTTCATTCCAGAACTCTCCACGAAATAAATCCCTGCTACATGACACATGGTTTCACACCAGGTTTGACCACTGACTGAACACAAAAGCAAACTCCTGGTCATTTCAGATTTTTTCTGAGTTCCAGTTGTGCATAAACAGAGCCTACCAAAATACCAGCCACTGCCAGAGAAGCGGTAATTACTGCTTGGAAGGAAATTTCTCTTTATTCCACTTAAGTCTTAAAAACCTTAAGCTTCAATCTTTGCAATGTTTTCTCCTGTTCTTTAAGGGGAAAAAAAAATCTTTCTAAACGTGGTGTTAATTGGAAAGTATTTTTATATCCTGGCTGTTAAAATGGAAAGTGTGAATTGACAGAAACTCTAATATGGAGGGAGGTGGTAGGGGACACAGAGGGGGCGGGGGGGGGTGGGGGATGGCGGGCACTTAGCAGTGGGGGCATTTGGGGTGCTAATGAGACAGAGCCAAAGAGCTGGGACTTGGAGGTACTCAGGTCCCACTCTTGAACGAATGATGGTAAGTTCGAGGTTGGGTGGAAATGCCTTAGTCTCATGCAGAAAAATCACCTGGCAGTGTGCTGCTGCAGCAGTGAGTTACAAGGCCACCTGGCCTTCACTGTGTCTCTGTGACACTTTATGAAGCAGGAACCGAGTTTTGAGATTAAGTACTGTTGATCTTTTCCCACAATTCTTCTTAGGACGATGTAGATGTTGGGGCGGGAGGGGGGGGCGCGGAATAACTTTAAAATATAATAGTAGTTCTCCACACTCATAGTCATCTTCATTCTCCAACAACTGGAGATGAGGGAGGGAGAAAGCTAGAAATGGGGAAATATTTGAAGCTGATATCTGGTCTACTCCTTAGTTCAAGTTTGGAGATTAAATATATATATATATATATAAACAATTACTGGCTGAATAATATTTCAGGGTTTTATTTTCCTCTTTGCCTGGCTATTTTTTTTTTTTAGTAGAACAATGAGATTTCTTTGGAGGGTGAGGAAGAGTACGTAATTGGAGCTCTGAGGGGCTGCACCAGGCCCAGGCCAGCCAGCTCCACTGACTTGTTTATGATTAGAACATCAGTTTGGACTCTTTTGTATTGGGGGTTTCTTTTTATCAATTTTTACTTGGGCTTTTTGTTTTTTGCCAGTCCTGGGGCTTAAACTCAGGGCCTGAGCACTGTCCTTAAGCTTTCTCAAGGCTAGAGCTCTACCATTTGAGCCATAGCACCACTTCCTACTTTTTGCGTGTATGTGGTATAAGGACTCAAACCCAGGGCTTTGTGCACGCTAGGCAAGCACTCTGCCCTTAGGCCCCGCCCGCTCCCTGCCTCCTTTGCATTCCGTGTGACTTCAGAAGCCTCAGGAAGTCATTGATGCCTGATGAGATGTCTTTATTGCCTGACTCTTGTTTCAGGAAAGAGACTCAGTCCCTAGGTCCAAGGCCACTTCATCCTCGGGTTTCACCTGCAGTCTGCCTCTCTCTCCTGGGGCTCTCACCATAGCCACCAGCCCCAACTCCACCAACTTGGTGAACTCACCTCCCACTCCCATGGGCCGGCCAGGCCTTCAGCTTTGCCAAATGGGAAACAGTCAGGACTGCTTTGGGAAACTTCCCACTGGGCTCCCTGCTCTCTCAGAAAATCCAAATCCACAATGAAGTACAATGAGACGGTCTTTCAGCTCAGCACAGCATGTACTAATGAAGAAGTCCTTGGAAACCATTAAGGAAGAGAGCCCAGTAGGAGCTATTACAGAGAGCAAACAGACGACACATTTTGGCAGTGTTGTTTAAAACCATAAAATACTCTACAGCAGCAGAGGTCATTTCAACCATCAAGTATATACCTTAAGCCAAACTATCTTTCTGTCCCTCAAGTGTGTGTGTGTGTGTGTGTGTGTGTGTGTGCCAGTACTGGGGCTTGAACTCAGGGTCTGTCCCTCAGTTCTTTTACTCAAAGCTTGTACTCTGCAACTTGAGCCCACAGCTCCACTTCTGGCTTTTTGCTGCCTGAGTGGAGATCAGATTCTTATGGTCTTGTCTTCCTGGGCTGACTTTGAACTGAAATCTTCCGAGGAGCAAGGATTACAGACAGGAGCCACTGGTGACCTGCTCCACCCACTTTTATATTAAATAATAGTATGTTCGTGCTCATTACAATGCAGTCTTAATTACTACATAATCGTTAAGAATAGTAACTATTGACTGTGTGAATGAATCATGGTGAAATAAGACAAAGTCCCTGAAATTAAGACTAATGTACTAGCACACATCTGTAATCTCAACATTCAAGAGGCTGCGGCAGGAGGATTGAGAGTTTGAGACCAGCTTCAGCTACATAAGTGATACCTTGTCTCAAAAGCAAAACAATCCCTAATGAATACTATAAGGGTGTTCTTTTAGGAATAAGATGACTAAGAAATCATCAGTGGGGCCGGGAGTTTGGCCTAGTGGTTAAAGTGCTTGTCTAGCATGCATGAAGACCCGGGTTCGATTCCTCAGTACCACATATAGAAAAAAGCCGGAAGTGGTGCTGAGGCTCAAGTGGTAGAGCTCTAGCCTTAAGAAAGTCCAAGGACAGTGCTCAGGCCCTGAGCTCAAGACCAGGACTGGCAAAAAAAAAAAAAAGAAAGAAATCAGTGGCCATGGAAGACTTTCTAGAAACTCCTGTCTTACTTGGGATATGAAGAGTGAAAAGGAGGAGTGAGTACTAGGCTAGCATTAGCCTCTTGTAAGGTCAGGAAATGTCAATCATAGCTTTCACAGCTCAAATATCTTCAAGCACACAGATCACCCAAAACTTCAACACCTGCTGCTGCATTCTTTTATATATGTATTGTGTGTGTGTGTGTGTGTGTGTGTGTGTGTGTGTGTGTGTGTGTGTGTGTCTGTGTGTGTGTCTGTGTCTGTGTCTGTGTCTTCCAGTTTGGCTTTTGTCATTCAAGGCTGGCACAGTACCCATTGAGTGACTCCTCCATTTCCAACGTTTGGCTGATTCATTAAAGATAAGAATCTCAAACTTACCCTTCTATTAATTACAATAAAAATATATGGGAAAAAAAGAATCTCAAACTTTTCTTCCCCAGACTGAATCCAAAGTGTCATCATCAGAGCCCAGCTTCCTAAGTAGATACGATTACAGGTGTGAACCACCAGTGCTTGGCAAGGATGTTTTAATTATGCTCAGCCCACATCATTGTGCTCTCATCTCATTTAGTACAACAGATACACCTGAGAGAGTTGCATTCAAAGAAACTGACAGCGCATGAGTGGGGAAAAAATGGTAGCTTCTAGAACAGGACAACTGGGAAGAACTCAAAAGAGGAACAGTGAGGTCAAATAGGAGTGGAGTAGAGTCAGAGAAGCTAGAATCCCAGGATCTAGGGAGGAGAGAGATTCAAGAAAGAAGGGGTGGTTTCCTGCATGGAGAGCTGCAGAGTAGAGGGACAGCATGTCAACTGCCATCTGTCCTCTGAATCTGCAGCTAAGAAACTGATGAGCCTTCGGGCCAATCTCTATAAGACAAAGGATGGAGCTGTTGTGAAGACAGGGAGAGTGACAGAATATTCACGGGAGAAAGTCAGAGTCAAAGAAACCACAGGAGGAGAGATGAGAAAGACTGGAGGCAGGAGCCGAAAGTCCTAGGTACTCAGAAGGCTGAGGTCTGAGGATCATGGTTCAAAGTTAGCCCCGGGCATGAAAAGTCCGGGAGACTCTTATCCCCAATTTAACACCAGAAAACCAGAAGTGGCGCTGTGGCTCAAGGGGTGGTAGCCTTGAGCTGAAGAGCTCAGCAACAGCACCAAGGCCCAGAATTCAAGCCCCACACACACACACACACACACACACACACACACACACACACACACACACACACACACACACACACACAAGGCTAAAGTATGTTTCTGTGCCAAATAGAAGAAACCAACAGGCAAGATAGCTAGTAAATATAAATCAATGCTTAGAGAAGCATATTTTTCATAAAAAAACTGTAAACATATATGAAAGTGTTACAGAGTTGGATTTAAAAAAAAAATTTACCTCTGGAGACTCATGCAAAGGGAAAAATCTAAAATAGGACACCAGACATTGGTGGCTCATATCTGTAATCCTAACTACTTAGAAGGCTGAGATCTGAGGATCTGATTCAAAGCCAACCTGGGCAGAAAAGTCTAAGAGACTTTTATCTCCAATTAACCAGCAAAGTGACGCAGAAGTGGAGGCATAGGTTGAGTGGTAGAGCAACAGCCTTGAGCACAAAAAGCAAGGGACAGCACACAGGTCCTGAGTTGAAGTCCTAGTACCAACATACACAGGAAAAAAGAGGCTCCTACTGCATTCTATTGGCTGTAGCTTGGTGAATAGGACAGTCTCTTCACAAGCCAAGCTGTAATGGGAACAGCTGTTGTATGCCAGGAAAGCAAATGGTATGGCGAATACACAGCCTTATCTCTGTAGTACAGTCCTAAGTTGGGCAATATGTGCATGCTTTTTATTAAGAATTTCTTTTGGGGGTTAAGTGGTTTTACAATAAATTATAATACTGCAGGCAAAAAAAGAAAGAGTTCTTAAAAATAAGTATTTTCATTCTAAATTTTAATTTTAAAAAGTTAATATATATTGAGTTGTGATTGGAAGGACATGCATATAAAAAGGACTGACCGACGGGCCAGGAGTTTAGCCTAGTGGTTAAAATGCTTGCCTAGCATGCACGAAGACCCGGGTTCCATTCCTTGGTACCACATACATAGAAAATGCCGGAAGTGGTGCTGAAGCTCAAGTGGTAGAGCTCTAGCCTTGAGAAAGTCCAAGGACAGTGCTCAGGCCCTGGACTGGCAAAAAAAAAAAAAAAAAAAAAAAAAAGGACTGACCGAAAATACATTCATATTTTAACAGTCAAGTGGAATCAAAACACTTTTTAAATTTTTTTCTATTTACCTTTTCATACTTGCTATAAAACTATACCATTTTATGATAGAGAATTAAGTGGGTTTTTTTTAATGCTTTAAGAGATTCAGCAATGACTCTTAGAAATAACTGTAAGCTGGGTATGCTGGAGAGCTTAGGAAGAGGAAAGGAGAATGAAGTGGGTAGTAAATGAAAGATAAAGGCTCTGGACCACGGACACTGGTCCAGAAGCTACGTGTTAAGATCCACAGGAATCCACGAAAGGTCTGGCCCTGAGAAGGACTGGGGGCTGGCAGTGGCATGGGAGCCCTGGTGACACAGGCTAAAGACAGGGCCTATCTTGTGAGCAGGGAAGGTGTTGCAATCACCTGCCTCTGCAAGCCATAGTACTGAGCAAAAGGCTGAAGTGTTTGCAGCCACTGCCAGCACCAATGTGGACAGTCAGATATATTTGATTTCAGGTTTTGTGCACTGTGCATTATTTGTATCCTGTGTGCTGATTACAGAAAGCCTGTGTGTTTAAAGTCTGTCTCTGAGAATTGTGGAGGTCCTGACTATGTGCAGTGAGAGGCCAAAGTCAGCCTAGAGCTTTAGCGATCTTCCTTCTCGACCTGGGAGTTGCCTGCACAGATGCTGATGTCTGGGAAGGGGCTGGCCAGATGCATGACGGACACAAGACAACCCAAAGCTACTGAAATGGGAGAACTAACTTTCTGGAGGTGAAAGAGCTGCTTTGTGGGAGACACTAAGGTATATAGCACAAAAGCACCTCCTGCTTGAAGGAAGTAGCAGGAGATGAGGCTAGATAAGGAAAGTCCAGCAACTTGTGCCAAGCTGGGTATTGTGCTTTTTACCCGAAACGCATGGAAAGAGATTGAAGTTAAGGGTTTTTTTATAATGTTATTTTAAAACATTATCTTTAAGTAGCTGTTTGTGAAGAGCTCTGATCCAGGGAGGATTTTGGTGTTTACTGGATTTTGATCCTCAAGGTGAGGCTGGAAGGTCCTGCCTGGTGATTGACGGTTGGTATGGGGCAATCATCACTACGGCAACACAACATGGGTTGCTGGATAAACACAAGGCGAGGGATCCCGATTCAGTCCCTGGCAGCCATGAAGGGCGAAGGTATTTACGAGGCTCCTTTCACCATGTGAGACACATCAAATGACTTGGCAGGATTGAGAAGGAGTATTAGATTCAAATGACAAATAATTACCTGACACCGGCTGAGGTTCCTCACGAAGGGTTTATTAGGAAGCTAAAAATAGCCAGAACATCCCTGACTTTAATTTTCATGATTTATTTTAAAAGTAGGAAGAAAATGTCATCTGTAAGACAACACCCAGAAGGGAAGGAACTGCCACCCCATAATATGTACAGCCAAGCTTTTCCCTGAGCTGGACTGATGATATTGATTGCTCTGAGAAACACTCCCTGGATGCTCTGGTCATCAAACAACAGAGTAGTGGTGGGAAAGCACGCCTAGAGACCACTGGAGCCGGATGGAGACACCTCGGAAGACAAGTCTCCTCAAAAAAACATTCCAGGAACATGCACAGACTCTTCCACCAATGGTTCTGGGAAAACTACATCTCCACATGCAGCAGATGGAAACTACCGCCCATCACGCATACTGCACAGACACCAACTCCATTGGGCCAAGAGCCAGGGGTAAACGTGAGACTTCTAGAAGAATCCTGGGAAACATGTGAAGACACTGGCAATGGCCATCATTTTCTGTACGTGGCCTCACAAGCCAGCCAGGAAACAAGACCAAATGTTGGCCAGTTTGATTCTATCAGATTAAAAGGCCCCACCGCAGACAAAAGTAAAGAGACAGTCCACAGAATGGGAAAAAAATACTTGGCAACTATTAATCTGCAAAGGATTCAGATTCAGAATATGTAGGATGCTTAATCACATAACAACAAAAAAAAGTAATGTAAATTAAAAAGTGATGGATAACTAACAATGAAGTTCCCAGTAAATATGATTTATTGAGTGGAGAGAAAAGGTACGGTAGTTATTAATAAATTAAGCATAAGTCATTGTTCTCTTGTCTACCTTGTACAGGAATATCAATCCTTGTAGGTGTTAACAGAAAGTAGTTCGGTGCCTGCCATGTTAATGAGCACTAACATGCAAATAAGTTCTTATAAAAGTGATTCTGACGCCAACAAGAAATTCCTTATCATCAAAGCTATAATCACACAGTCAAGACATTCCAACTGCACCACTGAAACAAAATTATCCTGTCTTTGCCTGTTTTTTTGTTTTTTTAATTTTCTTTTTTGTCCAAAGCTGTGATTTCACATAAAGTTGGTGACAGACCTGGAAAAACTTAATCCTTGATGAATTACACTGTCAAATACATAGATCTCTCCAAATTTGGGGCAGTTAATTTTGGAAAGCAATTTAAGAGCTAAGATAGCATATTATTTAAAATTCTCTGCATCCCTGTGACTCATACTTTTAATCCTAGCTACTCAGGAGGCTAAGATTTGAATATTGTGGTTAGAAGCCATTTGGGCAGGAAAGTCCATGAATCTCTTATCTCCAGGTGACAGAATGCTACCCTTGAGTGAAAAAGCTAAAGCCCCAGTATAGTCACACACACACACACACACACACACACACACACACACACACACACACACACACACACACACATCTTTTCCTTGTCTACAGAGTAACATAAAGGATAAGAAATGCAGAATGTTGAGCTGCTGGCACAAACCATCCAACTCTATAATTAGTAATTAGAATCAGAGTTATTGTTATTTAGAGAACCAAATTCATGCTTCCAAACATTGCTATACCTCGTGGTGATTTCTTGTTAATGAAGCTTAAACAAGAATGATGGCTGCTAATCATGCTTAACTTTATTACAAAGCAACATGAAACTCTAGATAACTTCACTGTGTTGACAGATGTCAAGTCAGTCCTGTAGTCACTTTTTAGCAAACTCAGTGTTTTAATTTGATTAAAATTCATCAAATTAATATCGATTGCCTCATCACTAGAGACTGCTATATTTACAATCCACTTTATTCAAACTTCATCTGAACATCTCATGAAAAGTTGAACATTAAAAAACTATTACAAGAAATTGCAGATTGAAAAGAAATTGACCTTCTATCCTACTCCAAGATGAATATAAACCACAGACGTAATTACCAGGTATCTTTTAAGAAAAGAGACCACTGATTCTCCAGCTAAATTCCCCTGGAAAAGATGTGTAGGTGTGAATTCATTTGTACAAAATGAATAGGTTTTTAGCAGTCTAGGCTTCGGACACATTCCAGCATGACTCATGTGGAAAAATTAAGTTTATATCACAGCTCAAGCAGTAGGACTAAAATACAGACTCATGCCAGCACCAGAAATATGTAAAGCTCTTTTCATAATTGAACAAGTATACAGACTTACTCTTGTTTGTTGAAATTCTCAGGAAAATGTCACAGGATTGTCAGATCTAGTTCCTTGAAAATCTAGCAGTCATGGCTGAAATAAAGGAATTAAAAGGATGGGTGCATTTCAGGGGAAAATATGGATAAGAAGGAGGAGTGATATACTTTCTTTTTGCCAGTCCTGGGCCTTGAACTCAGGGCCTGCGCACTGTCCTTGAGCTTTCTTGAGGCTAGAACTCTACCACTTGAGCCATAGCACCATTTCTGCCTTTTTTTTTCTATGTACGTGGTACCAAGGAATCAAACCCAGGTCTTCATGCATGCTAGGCAAGCACTCTACCACTAGGCAAAACTCCTGGTCCCGAGTGATGTACTTTTTAATTTTTTTTAAATCTGAAAATAGTTCAGCAATATAGTGAATAAGATATGCTGCAGACATATTGTATGCTTCATAACACCCACAAAAGTAGGGTGAAGGATATCAAATAATCTTTTAACTGTGTGGTTGAACTCACGGTTAAAAAATTGGGGGCCCAAAGACAAAAAGGAAACTAAAAAATAGAAATTACTTTTTTTCCCCGCCAGTCCTGGGCCTTGAACTCAGGGCCTGGGCTCTGTCCCTGAGCCTCTCTATGCTCAAAACTAGAGTTCTATCCCTTCCAGCTTTTTCGGTTTATGTAGTATTGAATCAAACCCAGGGCTTCATGCATGCTAGGTAAGTACTCTACCACTAAGCCACATTTCCAGCCTTAGAAATGAGTTTGTTATCCCAGAAGTATTTTTTTTATAAATGTGGATTACAGTAGATTTAGCTATATATAAAATAAGACCCTGAACCAAAGTGACTGCATATTATATACAAAGCTTGGTTTTCTAAAGAGTATGGAACTATCAAAGGAGAGAATGGAAGAAAAAACAGCCTGCCGATAATAGGTAAAAGTAGGATTCCTTTAGCCTAAATGCTACTCTTGATTATGAATAATTTATTTTCATGCAAATATACACGCTAAACCAAGAAAAACATCATAAAACAAGATGGCTAAAAAATCCAAATGGAACAACAATCACAGTATGTGTAAATGTACCAAATTTCTTCTGAAGGAAGTTTCACCTGGAACTTGGAAAAAATCATATTAAGTGAAGTAAGCCAGACTCAAAGGAACACAGGCTCAATGGTTTCCCTCATTTGTCATAATCAGTAGAAACCTTGGGCTCTCCTAGCAGAGGTTTACAATAGGGCAAAACCTAGATACATAAGGCCATATAGGATGACGCTAAATGAAAGGACCTCCAGGATATAGAAACAAAAGCCATATAATGAGTGATTGTTGTCCTTAATGTACTATGTTATCTCTCATCTCTTTTGCTGTCCCTTGGTATCTCATATTGTTACAGTATTTCACCTTGTTATCTGATATATTGTATATATGTTTATTTGGTTATTTGAAATAGGATAGGGAAGGGGGGAAAACAAGATGAGAGGTAGGGATGGGAGGAGGGAAATGGGGACCAAACCATGAGAAAAGGTATCAATGTTTGTGAAGTAATGCGCCTTCTATCTGGTGAATATAATGTAACCCTTCTATTAATTACAATAAAAATATATGAAAAAAGAAAGTTTCACCTGGAATATGAAAATCTAGCTATACTTAATAAAAATGATGAAAAGTAGAGATAAAAGAGCAGAAAATAGCATGCCGTGTAAAGTAAAATGAGCAGATATGTTAATTTTAGTTTAGTTAAAAATATTTTTCAATTCAAGAAATACTTTCTGAGGTACAGAAAAACTATACAATGTCAAAAAATACAAGCGCCCAGGAGCTGTCGCAATATTAAGTTGATAAACAAGTTATAATAGAATTTCAAGGTTTTTAATTAGAAAATATGAGGAGAAAAATCACTAATCTAGACTCATGGTGATTTAAACTGTATTTCAATCAGAAATGACAGATCAAACAGATAAAACTTGATTAGGGATACAGCTTGTTTAAAAATATGATTTACAATATTAAGTAAATACATAATTAAAACTTGGCATAGAATTATAATGGAAATTAGAATGTATTTAGAAATGAATGATAATAGAGATATCATGTTCAAAACTTTGTGATAAGCAACTAAAATGGGAACTATAACACAAATGTGTATAGAGGGAAATGAAAACTAATTAGTTATAATGTAAGAGATGTTAAAATGTGACAAATTAGCCCAAGAAAAATATAATAAAAGGTTATTAGCAAAAATGGCACAACCTAGTCACTCAGAAGTCTGAGATCTGAGGACCAGAGTTTAAAGTCAGCCTGGGCAAACAAGTCTATGAGACTTTTATGTCCAATTAACCAGCAAAAGCCAGAAGTGGGGGTATGGCTCAAGTGTTAGATGCCAGCCTTGAGAGAAAAAGCTAGAGAAGAATACTAGGCCCCAAGTTCTGGTCCCAGTACTGGTACCAAAATAATCATAATTATAATCATAATCCTAAGAAACAGTCAGGTACTAGTGGCTCACATTTTTAGTGATAGCTAGTTGAGAGGCTGAGAGCTGAAAAATCTCAGTTCAATCAAAGTCATGAGACTCTTATCTTTCATTAACCATTAAAAAAAAATTTAAAAAACCCCAAAAAACCCTGTAAGTAAAGCTATGGCTCAAGTGATAGAGTGCTAGCCTTGAGCAAAATGCTCAGGGACAAAGACCCAGTTCTTGCACAAAGGAAAGAAGAAAAGAGGAAGGAAGGAAGGAGGGAGGGAGGAGGGAGGGAGGGAGGGAGGGAGGGAGGGAGGAGGGAGGGAGGGACTAAAGTCCATGCGACTCTTATCTCCAATTAATCACTAGAAAACCAGAAGTGGCGCTGTGGCTCAAGGGTAGGGCAGTAGCCTTGAGCTGAAAAGCTCAGGGACAAGAACCCAGGCCCAGAGTTCAAGCCCCACAACTGACTAAATAAATAAATAAATAAAATCTTCCTTTCCCTTAAGGAAACTCACGTTTTCTATCTCACCAGCAATGACCATTGAAACCAGTACCACCACCACTGAGCAAACATTTCCATGGAGAGCAAAACAACATAGGTAGGCCAGGAAGCTGCTGGCTCTTGGGCAAAAGTTTCTAGGTCTCCGCACTCTGTTATTTCCAGCTCACATCCGCCATCCCTGGGCTTCTCCATTTACAGAAGTTAATCCCCAGCAATTCACAATATAGCTTTCTTCTCATCAGCCGGGCAGCTGCATGCCACACCCTGCTATTAATTTTTATGAGTCGTGGATGTCGGTTTTCCATTTGTTCTTCCACATGGTTTTCTAATGCTAACGTTAGTTTTCTCAGAGATTTTTGTTTTTTTATTTTTTATTTTCCCTCTCTCTGTCCTTTGGTAGGAGCAAGTCAAGAATCATTCAAGGGAAAAAAATAACAAGGTTATAATTTCAGTTTCAGTCAAAAAGGAAAGTAAGACAAAAGGCACACACATCATTTTTCCTTGCAATGTACTTCCAAACCCAAACCAGAATTGAAGTCTCTAGGATTCTTTCCTCTCTAATGAAGAAGAGAAAGAATAAAGTGCCAGAAAGTAACTTATGGTCTTGAGTAGAAATAAACTTACAATGGTCAGTGCCAGAAGATGCCCACCAAATGCTAGTTCTGGTGCCAAAGCCATAGCCAGAGGCCCTGCAGCCTGGAATCCAGGAGAAAGAAGTTCAGGTCTTGCCTGGCAAAGGGAGTGAGCATGTTCAGAATGCTGTACTTGATGTCCATGTGTGAAAAGGGAATGGGAAAGCTTGTTGAGATGGGTTTGGAGGAGCAAAGAGAGGATGAGGGGAGGTAACAGAGGAGGTGAGTCTAACCAAAATTTTTGTGTGCATATAGGGACAAGTCAAAATTCACATCTCATTCTGAAATCCACATGTACAACTAACTAATGAGAGGTAAAAAAGGGATGTGATTAACAAAGCAAAACACTCTCAGGTCTCTGCCATACCCACAGAGCAATTGCTAACAACACACACACACACACACACACACACACACACACACACACACACACACACTATTGTAATTAACTCTTCAGTCAACATTTTGTCTGACCATAGAAAAAAATCAAACTCAGAGCGTTAGATTTGCACTTGCCTTTTCTCAGCTGGCACTCTCTCACCTGAGCCACAGCTCCACTCTCAACTTGATTTGGAGTTAAGTCTCCTGGATTTGCTTCAAACTGTGATCCTCAAATCTCAGCTTCTTGCGTAGCTATGATTATAGACACAAACTACCAGTGCCCAGTGAAAAACTGGATTTAAAACAAAATCTTTTGAGCACATGGTTTTGGCTTTGAAATGAAAAGAAACATAGAGATTCCCAAAGCGAAAAATGTCATATTTTACTCAAAGCTGAATTCTGGAATCGCCTCTGCCGCAAGGAAGCCGTGAATGCTCTATCTTGCCATTATTTCAGTATAGCTTGCCTTCCTTTCTAACTGATTTAAATATGGCAGTTGCTCTGCAATAACCTCTTTGAACAATTGACAGATGTTTTAGCAGAGTGAATGCTGGAAAGCTGAAATGTGTCTTGTCTGGGCTGTGGATGGTGAAGGAAGGGGAAGGGACACATGCAGAGAGAGGGTGGCCCAGTGCATATGAGACTGGAAGTAGGAAACTTGGGTTGAGACAGCTAGAATGAGCAGAGCACAGTGGAAGAGATGACACGGATGAGGGTGCATTGCACACACAGATGGGTGTGCTACATTGAAACCTCGTTGCACATCTATTTGAAGATCAAAATAGAAACGTGAGGGGAATCAAAGATTTCTCTCATTTATTTCTTGAATAGTAAAAACATCGGAAGCTCCCATCAGGCTGCACTGAGCAAGTAACTACAACTGGAATCGTATCACTGAGGAAAGGGAGAATTGAGAAAGAGCAACCACAGAATTCGGAAAGAATCCAAGAATGTTAAAGCCAAATTTGACTCCTAAACTCTCAAGATCAGAAGAGGAACAAGGTTCCAAATGTCAATTAATGACATGACACTTTGGTTTTGCTATTGTCTTTTTCTTCGTGTGTGTGTGTGTGTGTGTGTGTGTGTGTGTGTGTGTGTGTGTACTGGGACTTGAATTCAAGGCTCCACATTCTCACTTAGCTGTTTTGCTCAAGACTGTTGCTCTACTACTTGAGCCACACTTCTAGTTGATTATTAGAGAAAAAAAAGCCTCATGGACTTTTCTTCCCAGGCTGGCTTTGAACTGGGATCCTCAGATCCCAGACTCCTGAGGAGTTATGATTACAAGTGTGAGCCCGCAGAGTCTGGCCTGCCTTGAAGACTCTGCAAGAGCACCAATACCAGCCCAGAAAGCCACATAGGGAAAAGTCCTTTAATTTGTGAATCAGAAGAACAGTTGGTGTCTCAATTGGTAGTGTGCAGTTGCACACACGTTCTGAGTCCTGGCTCCATTTTTGACCTATGGTCTAAATCTGTGGTTTCACACCAGCTGTTCAAGTCGAATGGAAAACACATTTGTTAAAAATCCACCTGACATTGGCCTGGACCACTTTTCATGGGGACAAATACTGTGAGTGCCAGTGAATCCACAAAGGGTAGGGTGTCACAATGCTTTCCTAGCTAAGGAGCAGGCTCTATATTTTTCAGATTTATATCTGAAATGTATCCACTGGCAATAAACGGCTTTACAACACTCTAGGGATTGTATCTGATTGAACCTTATCATTTAAGTTTAGATTTGAAAAATCAATTTAAATAAGCATTGTTTCTGCTGTCCTGCTACTATTCCTATTCTATCAGTATTCTCCTAATTCCAAATAACAACATTGCTTTTACAAAATGGTTATTTTCCAAATAAGTTTTAAAGATTATCCATAAAGGACCATGAAAAAAACTGTAACAAGATCATGTCATGCTTTCCACTCATTTCTATATCCTCACCTTTTAGGGAGGTTCTTTTTTTATTTTTTTTAATGTTGCCAACATTATGACCACTTTTCTGAATTCTTTGAGTGTCCTTGGCTTCAGGGTCAAAGCAGGGTGCAGTTAGGAAAATTCATCTTAAGTCGCCATCAGAATTTATCAGCTGAGTGTCTGTGGCTCATGTCTGCAATCCTAGCTACTCAGGTAGGTGAGATCTAAGAATCCCAGTTCAAAACCAGCCAGGTAAGGAAGATGTGAGACTTATCTCTATTAAAAAACAAACTACTAAAAAAAGCCAGAGATGGTCTGTGGTTCAAATGGTAGAACACCAGCCTTGGGCAAAAATGCCAAGTGAGAGTAAAAGGCCCTGAATTCAAATCCCAATACTGGCACAGGAAGGTAGGAAGGTAGGAAGGAAGGAAGGAAGGAAGGAAGGAAGGAAGGAAGGAAGGAAGGAAGGAAGGAAGGGAGGGAGAAGGAAGGAAGGGAGAAGGAAGGAAGGGAGGGAGGAAGGGAGGGAGGGAGGGAGGGAGGGGTAAAAAGCAGAGATAAAAATTCCCAATTCCCGGTTTTGCAGTCTGGAGACCTCTTCTGCCCAGGCTCCTCCTGTCTGACACGAAGCTTCTGAGAGCTTCTAAAAAAAGATCCCTTTTCATTCAACTCCTCTTAATACTCCGCTTAAACCCAGCTTAGCACAGTGCCTTACACATAGTAAGCACTCAATAACTATTTGATTGATTGGTGCTCGCCCTCCCCTCCGCTTCTGTGCTCTGCAGCTACCACAGCACCTCAAAGGCTCTGAAAACCCAGTATGGACATCTCATGTGGTAGGTGACAGGGATAGATAAGGATCTCAGAGTTGGTACATGCTGCCACGAAGCCAGGAGAATGAAGTGGACTGTACACCACATCAAATGCAACTGCAAGTGCAATCTGACCACTTCTGGAAATAAATATCAACGGAACCTCCCAGCATTCATGACTATGGTCAGAAAAAACTGGATTGAATAACACTGGAGTGTGGCTTAGTGGTAGAGTACTTGCCTAGCCCTGGGTTCGATTCCTCAGTACCACATACACACAGGAAAGGTTGGAAGTGGTGCTGCAGCTCAAGCGGTAGAGCAACTAGCCTTGAGAAAGCCCAAGGAAAGTGCCCAGGCCCTGAGTTCAAAGCCCCAGGACTGGCAAAAAATAATCATAATGAAATAGAATAATCCTTTCTCACAGATACAAGATACCGACCAACAGAGAAATACAATGTTCTTATATATCTAAATGAACCCAAACAGTGAGCAACAAAGCTTAGAGTCTAAAAATTATCTACCCATCCAATAGCCTGATCTCAAGGTAATGGTCTAAGAGTTATTAAAAATCTCTAGCTGGTCACATATGGAAGGCTCTGGAAGGAATGCTATGGTCCTTCCATATGCCATAGCATTATGCCGTTTGCAAAGTTCCATACATTTTTCTCTAATGGTCCAAATGAAAGTGTAAGCTGCTGTTAGTGAATAAAACCAGACAGCCCTGGGCACACAGCCACCTCTGATGCAGGCTTAATGCATTGAGCAGAACTGAGAGTGTGCAGACCAGAAATGCACATGGAAGAGATGAGAGATTCTATGGACAAATCATTACCTACCAGAGATGGGCCAGGGCAGGGGCAGGGAGGCAGGATAATGAAGAGAGACAGAGGAAAGGTAACAATGCCTTTAACTAAAACAGCCCCAGTGGAAGTAGGAAGAACTCTGGATTTAGAGGCAGGGTGAAGTGGAATAAATGACTCCATTTCTTTTCTGGCCAATTAGATGACTAAAGATGTTATTTGTGTGTGGAAATGCAAACCAGTCCAGGCTGGCATCCAACTGATCCTCAGATCTCAACCTCCAGAGTAGCTAAGATTACAGGCGGGAGCCAGCAGCGCCTGCCTATAAGCCATGTTTCTGACTGAGGATTCTATTCCTCAGAAACTCCTGTCATTCAATAAATATTACTTTTGTAAGTATCAATAAAGATTCCAATTTTCAAGAAGCCAATCAGAATGATTATATTGAAACTGATAATTTTAAAGGGAGAAAAGAAAAGAAAAGGGGGGGGGAAGGTTCCCAAAGGCAGACTTAAAAATGATTAACACAATGTTACAATGATTACAGGATATTCAATCCCCCAAAAGATATGTCCTTTGTGTGTAACATGTATATTTAGCGGATGTGGTACCCAAGAGCAGTAGATGAAACATGTTCAGTTCTACATTGGCTTTCGATATAAACACAAGCTATGTATCCCCAAATTATTAAAGTCATATTCACAGTCGCCTCTTCTCGCAGTGGTCCACGCCACCCCTCCATTCTTACTATGGGTTTGTCACCACAGTTGGGGCAGGGAATGATGGCCATGTCTTTCTTTAACTATTTCCCATCTCATCCAAGCTCTTCTCCCCTCTGCCCACCTCGCCTTTCCCTGCCCAGGAGCTCTGCAGAAAGAGTCTCCCGATTCCCTTTGGCTCTGTTCATTTCCATCTTTGTGTTAGGAACAAAGGTCTGCTACAGGCTTTTAAATGTGTACCCTTGGACTGAGAGGGCCACTGGTGGAAGCAAAACAGAAGTGCAAGCTGGCGTGGAAGATGGGAGGAAACACTGCCTTTCTGCTCTCATCCGGGCCCACCCCGCCCATCTCTGGCTCCACAAAATTCTCCAGTTATTTCTGGCTGGCAGCATAATAAACAGAGTAAGGATATGGACTTCCAGAGGCAGAGGGAAGCCCTCCCGGTGGCTCTTAGTGCTATGGAGGTTGCAGCTTCCCCTAGAAAGGGCTGGGTAAGACCCTTCTGCTGTCTGCCCTTCCAGGCTCCCATTCTCCTGGCCAAGGAGGCCGGAGGTCCCCAATGCTCACCTCTCCCCTCAGCTCCACCCTTTTATAATGCTTGCACTTCCCCATTATTCTTAACCTCATAGATGGCTTCATTCAAATTCATTTTTCTCCAAGAAGCTTCTCAAGGTTTGTTTCACTTCAGCCTCTGTAGCCAACTACTCTCTCAATATTTTTAAATGTCCGTACCGGGACTTGAACTCAGAGCCTCACACTTGTGTTTAGCATTTTTTTTTACACAAGGCTAGCAGTCTACTACTTAAGTCACACCTCCTTTTCTGGCTTTTTGCTGGTTGACTGAAGATAAGAGTCACCTGGACTTTTCTGTCTAGGCTAGCTTTGAACTTGGATCTTCAGATCTCAGAGGATCCAAGTAGCTAGGCATCCAGACCCACCTGACCTTCTTTCTGTAACTGAAACAGATCCAGACGTATTGTTGCCACTCACTGTACTATTTGTGTCTCTCCTGCAAGATAAGAGATAAATGGAAGTGGGAACTGGAGGAAAGCAAAGGAAAGGGTGTCGTCCCAACAAGAAATGTACTCATTACCTGACTTATGAAATGATAACCCCGGTGTACAACACCTTAATAATAACAATAAAAAAATGTTGTTTCTTTTTTTAATGGAAGAGGAGCTGTGGCGCAATGGTAGAACATCAGCACAGCGAAAAAGCCAAGCAAGAGCACGAGTGTGCAAATCCCAGTACCAGAACACACAGACACACAGACACAGACACAGACACAGACACACACAGACACACACACACACACACACACACACACACACACACACACAGCATCCGGAAGCCATTCAGAATGATAACATGCTGAAGCTGATGATTTGAAAGGGAGGAAAATAAAAATCACCCAAAGGGAGACATTATCAAGATGACAGTTTTTAGGGGCTTGGTGGGGCAGTTAACTATGTCTTTTATCTTTTCTGTTTTTGGTATTGAGGGTCGAACCCAGGACATTGCACTTGCTAGGCATATGCTTTGCCACTGAGCTACATCCCAGCTCAACACAATGATTTTTAATCCATTATATGCTTTTCAAACTTGTGTCTATGAAGGGTAAAGGAGTTGATGATCATAATTAATCTATGTGTTTGTATCTGCAACTTAATAGGGTACAGGAAAGCTTGTCTCCAGCCAGTATGCCTTGAGGCTGGAACTCACTGCACAAGGAATCCAGCCATTTCTAAAACCCCTGGCAAGCTGAGGAGCCGAGTTCACAGCCAGCGTTCTGGGACCATCCAGTGATTCAATGTTTTCTACTACTGCAGCCCACCTCAATAAACTGCTAGATTATCCAGACAGGCATTAATTACTCCGAATTAAGCGCCTGTGTGTAAATGCTTATTTTGGATAATTCAAAAGTTATTCTAGAGAAGTGCCATTTGCTCCCTCATAATTTTGATTGATGGTCAAAACACTTTACTTGGGAAGGCCAGGCGCTCCAGTTGGAGGACAATTTATTCAAAACATGTCACACATGATTGAGCTGATTTACTTTCCAATTGTCCCCCCCCCCACCCCGGGCCCTGGTTTCCCATTCTTGTAAGATTCTTAGCATCCAACAAAAGTGTCTCATAAATTACAGCAACAGCCCTGGAAAAACCTCAGTCAATGTCTGCATTTCTCTCCAACTGGCTGCTGTGTGACTGTCTAACACTTCTGAGCCACCACAGAGAGGTGAAGCTCTGTTCACACCTCCCTCATCTCCACAGACACAGATATGCTTCCAGGAGCTTTCCGGGGATGAGAGAGATATTGATGTTTGAACATAATCTCTGTGCGTGCGTGCGTGAGTGCGTGTGTGTGTGTGTGTGTGTGTGTGTGTGTGTGTGTGTATGCATGCACCATTATTGGGGCTTGAACTTAGGGCCTCTCTCACTCACTTGAATTTTGCACTCTACTGCTTGAGCCACAGCTCCACTTCCAGCGTTCTGCTGGTTAATTTGAGATAAGAATCACACAGACTTTTTTGCCTGGTCTGGCTCTGAACCATGATTCTCAGGTCTCCTCCTGAATATCGAGGATTCCAGGCAGAAGCCGCCTGCACCTTTCAAAACATAATCTTTTTAAACACTGAATCTATCATGTTGGGTTTCCCCCTCCAAGTTCTAGTACTTTTTCAGCAGTGTCATTAGTTTTTTGTTTTTGTTTTTTCTGTTAAGGGTTTTCTTCTATACCCAGCCCTTAACAAGATCTTGGCTTTGAGGATAATGTCTGAAAATTAAACTGTAAAATCTACTTACAAGAAATAAGATCTGCGGGTGAACTTGATGACATGTGAAGCTTGCTACTGTAAATGTTATCTAAAATCCAGGTTCTGGAAGCTCTGGCTTTTCTCTTAACATTGGCAGGTTGCTAGCTTTGCGTACCTCAGTCTCCCCTCTTTAAAGTGATGACAACAAGTGATAGCACACTTTTGGAAGAGTGGTTGGGTATGCACCAGGAAAAGGCTAGAGTTAACATAGTGCCTGGTTTATAATAGACAATAAAATTTATGAGTTATTGTATGCATCAATACTGAAATGCCAACCTGTTCTTTATTCAGGACAGAGGCTCATCATGTGATTTCAGAATGCTGAAAACAGATAAGAGACTCCAGTGGCAAAAAATCTAGAGGACATAAAATATTTAGAAATCAGGGTGTGGGGGCCGGGAGTTTGGCCTAGTGGTTAAAGTGCTTGCCTAGCATGCACGAAGACCCGGGTTCAATTCCTTGGTACCACATACATAGAAAAAAGCCAGAAGTGGTGCTGAGGCTCAAGTGGCAGAGCTCTATCCTTGAGAAAGTCCAAGGACAGTGCTCAGGCCCTGAGCTCAAGCCCAGGACTGGCAAAAAAAAAAATCAGGGTGTGCCTTTCTCAGTAATAGCCATTCACCCTGAAAAAGCATGAAATGATGCTTCAAAAATTCCCAAAGTGATTTTCAACTGAGGATTCCACCTAGGAACAATTCTGCTTTTTTAGTGGCCAGAAAGGTAACTAACATGTTACACAATTCCTCAGGCCAAGATAGGCTCATGGTTTTGTAAAACAGAAAAAAATGGGGTGGTATGTATGGCAGAGGCACTGATTAAGCAAAGAAAGAAATTATTATTTTGTATTGAGAGAGAGAGAGAGAGAGAAAGAGAGAGAGAGAGGGAGAGAGATTATTCTAGTTGCCTGCTGGTGGCTCACATCTGTCATTCCTAGCTACTTGGGAAGCTGAGTTCTGAGGACTGTGGTTTGAAGCTATTCCAGGTAAGAAAAGTCTATGAGACTCTTATGTCTAATTAACCAGCAAAAAGCCAGAACTAGAGCTGTGGCTCAAGTAGTACAGCACTAGCCTTGAGCAAACCAAGTTTAGGGATAATGCCTAGTCCCAGAGTCTAAGTCCCAGAACTGACAAAAAGAAAACTTATTTTAAAACCACGTGTTGTCTTATGCCTGTAATCCTAGCTACTTGAGGATCAGGAGATTGTAGTTTCAAGGTCACTTTTGGGGGGGTAGTGTTAGTCATAAGATTTCATCTTCACAATGATCAAACATGTCCTGTCATTCTAGCACTGTGGGAATGCAAAACTAGGAGGACCACAGCCCAGGCATGAAGTGAAAGCCTATCTCAAAACTAACTAATCAAATAAATGGGTCGTAGAGTGGTTCAAGTGGTTCAGCTGCCTAGAATGTGTAAAGTCCCTAAATTCATACTGTATTCATACTGTATTCATACTGTATTCATACTGTATTCATACTGTATTCATACTGTATTCCTTCTTCCCCCACAAAATCAAAGTAAAACATAAAAATTACTTCAGAAAGTTAATATTATAGTTTAAACCAAAGTATGGGGGATGTGAGATCAAGAATATACTTGAAAGTAGGCAAAATGATGTCAAAAAAAAGAACATGAGAGAAGCTTAATCCAGGAACTACATTCAACTAAGAGTAGTTCCAAGGAAAGATAAAGAAGAAAAGGATGGAAAATAAATGATCAAACAAAAATAACGCAGTCAAGCATTTTTGGACACTGATTCCTACTGGAGAATTATAAAACTCCTGACTCAAGAGTTGCTAAAAGAGGGACTGTAGGAGCAAAACATGGGAAGTGGTAACAATGTTCAAGAAGTAATGTAGTCACTACCTCATGGATGTAACTGTAACCCCTCTATAGATCATCCTGACAATAACATTTAAAACCAGAGTTGCTGAAATTTATAAAGTTATAAACTAAAAAGCTAAAAATCGAACAATGTGAACCCATTATGAAAAGTCTTATGTCCATCTTAAAAGTGACACATGGTTTTAAATAATTCAAGTAGTGTACCTAAATCTGGGGCTGAGATGGGAAGGGAATCAATTTATTTTTTAATGTATCCTCTCCTCAAATCATCTCACATGAAATGACCATAGGGCAGAGCAGCCAAGGGACAAAAATGCCACGATCGAGTTTCAGAGAGGTTCAAGGGGTGAGAAATTGTCCTAAGGTGCAGGAATAAATGGAGGCCTTTGAGGGGGGGTGTGTGGTTAAGAGGGTGAGGGTAGAACCTGATTCACGGAGGAAAAGCAGGTAGAACAGGCCAGAGAAGACATGGCTTCGAGCAGAGGGAGCTTATGGAAGGATTTAAGCAGAATCCAGTCACACAGGATCCCAGAGCTTGGCACCCAACAGCCTTCTCCAGTTCCCTGCCAGTCTTCCTCTGATCCTGGCAGGGTTCCTTCTGGAAAGTTACCATCTAGGAGCACCCCCTTTCAATATCACAGCCTTATGTAAATCAGACTTGACACCCAACACCCCTCTTGCTTTTTTTTCTTTCCTAACCCATTTCCCTTGAAGCCTTGACAGGATGGGCCACTTTTGTGGATCTTAGGGAGAGACTTGTGGTATGGCAGGGTGCCAGGCCCTGATCACTGAGAGGGGGGAGCCCTCAGCGGGGGTGGGGAGCAGTGGAGGAGGGGGCGGTTAGTTAATCCTACACGGAGAGTCAGGAGCAAGACTCCTCTCAAAGCCTGCGTGGGCATCAGTGCTAAATTGCACCTGACATTTAATTCCAGCTTTGGGCAGTTCTATGTGAAACCAGACTTCTCTGGGACATTGATCAGCCCACGGCTCTTCATTAGTTTTGACGCAATCAATTTTCTCTAGTGGATTTGGCGGTCATTAGCTGACTTACAGAAAGGCCCGGGTCATGCTCAGCTTTCCACAGGCTTCGAAAAGTGCACACATGGAGGAAATGATGAAAAATTGCTGCTGGCAAGTGACTGCCCCTTTCCTTCTGGAACAGAACCAACACAAATCTCTAAAGAGGGGCCCAACCTCTAATCCTCTCACCTCTTCCAGAGAGAGTTACGGAAAAGATCCAGTTGGTTTAGGCAAAAGGAGAATAGTTGGAGAAGACTTCTCATTCCAGCCATTCTTGGTGATCAAAACTTATTGCCTGAAACTTGCCGTCTTTATTTACCTAGGCACTGGTTAAGAGCATCCTAAGTTCTCAAGCCACAAACCTCATCTTTATATGTGAAACTGTTCCCCTTCACAAGACAGAATGGTAACTTCTTATTTATAGGATCCATAGTCACATGCTACCTTCCCATGAGACACAAAGTGCAGCTCCCAGCTCCATGGCTGGTTACCTGATAGCTCTCCCTGTGGTCAGTCCTCAGAAAAATCCCCTCGCATGCGTGAAGGAAACAATTCCACTGTCATAGTCTTGATACTGGAGTATTTCCTGTAGTGAAAGGGTTATTAAAATGTGTTTCTTTTTGGAATTTTTAAAATCTCTTTAAGGAGTTGTGCAAAGGGGTTTCAATTCACCAAGTCATTTTATGAGTAGAATGACATTGAAAACGTTCATTTCTTAAGTTTCATGAAAACACACATAAGTACTAACTCACTTTTATACTGGCATGTTTGTATGGCATAGCATATAGTCTTTCTCTCTCCCTCTCTCCCTCTTGACTTTCCTTCCTCTCTCTCTCTCTCTCTCTCTCTCTCTCTCTCTCTCTCTCTCTCTCTCTCTCTCTCTCTCTCTCTCTCTCTCTCTCTCTCTCTCTCTCTCTCTCTCTCCTGTGCCAGTACTAGTGCCTGCGCACTATATCTCAGCTATTTTGCTTTTGTCTGTCTGGCACTCTACCACTGATTTCTGGCTTTTTTGGTGATTCACTGGAGATAAGAGTTTCCTAGACTTTCTTTTTGAGGCTGACTTGGAACTTGGATCCTCAGATCTCAACCTCCAGAACAGCTAGAGTCACAGTAGTTTTCCCTGGGTGGGTTCTCTCTGGGTATGCATAAAGACACTGGTTCTCTTACACCTTCGATGACTCAGTATTGTCCAGCTGAATGACAGCCATTCCAAGTATTGTATAGGAACCTCTCTTCACAAATTTAATTTGTACTTATCTGATTATTAAGTATATTGAATATATATTATATGCTTATTTCCAATTAGTATCTCTTCTTTAAAATGTGTGCTAGACCATAATCCTCTATATACTTCAGTTTATACTTTGTTGGGATTACAGGAATGCACTATCATGCTTAGTCTAGGACAGTGATTTTTTTTTATTTATCTTATTGTAATATAAGGGTGAGGTCATAGGGGTTACAGTTACATAAGAAAGATAGTCAGTGCATTTCTTGTTGAACATTGTTACCCACTCCCTTGCTTTCTCCTACCTTCCTTTCCACTCCACCAGGTCCCCATTCCCCCCAAGTTCTAAAGTTCATTTCCAACATATTGCCTTGTGAGTATTGCTGTTGCATTGATTCACCCTTTGTCCTTTGTCTTCCCATTTTGTTATTCCCTTTTCCTTCCTCAAATCAGATAAACACATATACAAGACACAGGGATGGTGCTAATCAAAATGAACTCCAAGATATGGGAACGAGAGGGGGTTTGGTTTTGTTTCTTTGGGTTTTTTTTTTTTTCAACATACTGTGCGAAGTTATTTCCTTTCACTTTTCCCCTTTGGTTTATCCCCTGCTGTCACTGTTTTGATTTAGGACATTTGTTCAACCAGGCAGAATCAGCCTTCCTAAGTGCTAAAGATTCGATGTTGAGTAAAGTGTCATGGAGCAAGAGAAGAATCCCATAGCACTCGGTCTTCAGTACCACCACCTGTCATGTTCCAGAGGATGTCAACAGCATTGTACCAAGAGAAAGTGAATATTAGGAGAGCACTGCTGGCCCTCCAGTCTCGTCGGAGATGCTGGATCAGGAGCTAGCCTTTTCACTTGGACTGATTTCAGCATCATGGATCTGGTCAAAATCTTTTAAGGGCAGCTTCTCTTGTGGCTAGGCCTAGATTGGCGATGTCATTGGCAGCATGGTCATTCTGCACTGGTGGGTAATTTGGGCACATTCTTGTCTGCTGTTGGCTGTCTCTGCAATCACTTCCAGTGGAAGCATTTTTCTTGGGATGGATGTTGTCAAGCTGGCAGAAGAGATCAGGATGCGTCGGTCCTATTAGTTTCTACTTCTGCTTGAGTATTTCTTCCAGTACGTGTTGTTCACTTAGTAACTATGTCTACCCTTGGTTCCAGAAGTTAAGACCACCAACCAGACACCAGCAGCTCATGCCTGTAATCCCCACTTATCAGGAGGCTGAGATCTAAAGATTGATGGTGGAAACTGGAGCAGGAAAGTGGGTGAGACTCTCATCTCCAGTGAACCACCAAAAAGCCAGAAGTGGAGCTGTGGCTCCAGTGGTAGAGCACCAACTTTGAGTGAAAAAGCTCAGGAAGGATGCCCAGACCCTGAGTTCACACCCAGTACCTGAATTAAATTCCCATTACTAGTACAAAAGAAAAGTACAGTAAAGAAAGATAACAAGAAAGACATTTAAAACACAGATGGGCCATGTACTTGGCCCAGATTCCAAAGGTCACAGCACATTGGTGGATAGCCTGTCCCATCTCTTCTAGCACGTGTGCTCGTGGTATTAGTATTTCTCTGGAACTCAAATGGCTTTGTCTCTCTTTTACTCTGATGAACAGAGGAATGAGGTAGGACATCAGAGAGTGCCTGGCGTGTGTGAAGATTACAACTGTTGTCAGGAAGGGAGGCAGGGGAAGATGAAGGACGTTGGAATGCAAGCCAGCAAGCCACTTGGCTGAATTACCAAAGTCAGGAGAAAGGCTTGATGTTACAGAAGTTACCAAGAGTCGGAATCTTTCATAGATTATCAGAGATTTCTATCTGCCTTTGGGGATTTGGAAACTTTTACCTTTTATTTTGGTTTAATCTTGACTGTTCTCTATAATTCTGTCCTTGAACTTCTGTGGGATGAAGTTCTGGAATTCCTGTATTTGATGTAGGGCTCTTTCTACCTTCTGTTCCTTACCATGCCTACACAAGAGCTTGTCCTGAGGCGGGGGTAGCGGGATAGGGAAAAGACCTGTCACAAGTCATTCACACCTTGATGTGAATTTAGACCAGCTATTACTTCTCCCTAGGGTATTCGCACTTGAATTCTCCCCCCCTTCCCCTAAATATGTAACAACATTTTTCCTGTTTCCAGTGGAATCTCAATTCTACTCATGATTCGGAATTCAACTCTCAGGCCTTCTCTATTGGTTTTCTATTACTGTACAACAATTACTCCCAATCCAGAGGTTGAACTAACAAATGTGTATGATAGCCTCTTTTCAGGAAGCTCAAAAGTGGGGGTTGTAGGTTAGCTGAGTCTCTTGGCTCCCTTTCTCATATGAGGTTGCTCTCATTCAGTCTCATGACACAAAATCACTCATGGGATAGTTAGCTTGACATCCTCCCTCCCTGTCACCAAAGATTGTGTTACCCTCCTGTCTTCTTGCTCCATGAAAAACACTTGTGCTGCATAGGATCCAACACACATCTCAGCTGTCCAATGACCAATCCTCAAAAAGAGCTGGCTTCATCGTGCCATAGACGAGCAATAATCAATCAATTACGGAGTCTCTCTGCCAGTGCAAATTTGATTTTTATGATATCCTGTACCGGGAGATTTTCCACAATGCTGGTAACACAGGCACTGTATTTCCCTAGGGAAGAAGTCCTCCCTCCCCCCCTAAAAAAGATCAAATTTGTATCTCTAAAATGGAAGCCACATTCCTTTTATAACCTAATCTTGGGCAGGTATGGAAGAAGCCTATAATTTAACATCACTCTTCCAATACTTCCACCATCTTCCCTTCATAAGTAGGTCCATTCATCTAGGCTGGGTTAAGCAAGGGAGAGTTAATCAGAGTGACTGTGAATGCTTAGGCTTATTAAACGCACCTTGGCTGCCTACTTCATACCCTGGTGTAACAGTTTGTGTCCTATGTAAACTTACAGAATGTATTTCTTAAAGTTTTATAGATCAATTAGAGGTAAGATACTGTTTTCTAAAATACTGCCACATGATGAATGATTTTTGCCAAAAACAATTTGACTGAAAGCAATTTTGTGGAAATTGAGCAGCCCAATATCAATCTGGTCAAAATGTATCCTAGTCACTGGAGAAATAGAAATATAAAAACAAAATAAAAGTCAAAACTCCCCAAATCCTAAAAGGCAAATGAAAATTACTGACTTCTCATAAAGGGTTGCAAAAGAACGTTCTATCACACACCAAAATAAACAATACGGTGAAACTAGAAACAGGCGATTAATATCCCAACAAATTATCTTATTGGTCAGCTTGCTTCATAAAAAAATTATTTTTGGCCAAAATACCCTATGCCATTAGAAGAAGAAAAAAAAATTAAAGCTACTTCTAAGTAAGCTTGTTGCCAGTATTTCATAATCAAGATTTGCAGAGGAGGTGTTTAGTGTTGGGAGGCTATGAAATTGGGTTGGATTATTAACTACTTCATGACTTAGTGGTTTAAAACAACAACAATAGTGTATAACCTCCTGTGGTTTCTGGGTGTTGAGGCTTAGGGGCTAACTTAGCTGCAAGTGCTCACTGAGGGTCTCTCAGGAAGTGGCAGACAGATGTTAGCTGGGAGTAGAAGTCAAATGGAGACCTGACCAGACTTGAAGTCATTTCCTAATGTCTTGATCTCAGGGTTGCTAAGTCAGGTCTGGGCAGTGCTGTTTTGAGTCATGGACACAGTCACTTCCCACAGAAAGAGTGCTCTAGGATAGGAAGTCACACACCAGGCACTTTGCAGAACTCAGCCTTGAGAGGTTCTGTCATCTCTTCACCAGAGTGAGGGAGGGTCACGAAAATCCAATCCCTGATTACAAGGGAAGATACTACAGGGGGGAAGGTCAGTCATTGGAAGTCATCTCAGAGACTAGCAACCAGGAGCCTTACACAACTAGTTTTCTATAAATTGCCCTCTCTGGGACCCTTCTGTCTCATTTCAAAGATGATCATTGGCCTCTCCTTGGAAGCCCAAGTCCAAGTGAGTTCAGGACTCTTTATAAGAAGAGCCAGGGTCTGGGAGCTCATGGCTCATGCCTGTAATTCTACCTACTCAGGAGCCTGAGATCTGAGGATCGAGGTTCAAAGCCAGCCCGGGCACAAACATCTGTGAGACTCTTATCTCCAATTAACCAGAAAATTGGAAGTGGTTCTGTGACTCAAGTGGTAGAGTACTAGCCTTGAGCTGAAGAGCTCAGTGACAGCACCCAGGTCCAGAGTTTAAGCCTCATGACAAGAGAAAGAGGAAGAGGGCAAAGAGGAGGAGGAAGAAGAAGAGGAGGAGGAGGAGGAGGAGGAGGAGGAGGAGGAGGAGGAGGAGGAGGAGGAGGAGGAGGAGGAGGAGGAGGAGAAGAAAAGCCTGGGGCCAAGAGTGTAGCCTAGTGGTAGAGTGTTTGCCTAGCATGCATGAAGCCCTAGGTTCGATTCCAGAAAAAGCTGGAAGTGGTACTGTGGCTCAAGTGGTAGAGCACTGGCCTTAGAAAGCTCAAGGACAGGGCCCTGAGTTCAAGCCTCAGGACTGGCAAAAAAAAAAAAAAACAAAAAAAAATAAGCCAGACTTATACCTACGGGCTTACTGATGGAATCCTAGAAATATCAGACTCTTAGTTGGAAAAATACCAATCATGGTGCTTCATGACTAAAATACAAATTTCTCTAGTAATGGGAAAAATATTGTTACATATTTAGGGGAGAAAAAGCTTTCAAATGCAAATACCTTGGGGAGAGATAATACACTGATCTAAATTCACATCAAGGTGTCAATGACTTGTGACAGATCTTAAGTTCTCATGAAGCTGTGGTACCAAGTAGAAGGTAGAAAGAGCCCAACACAAAATACAGCAGGTCAAAACACTGGCATTCCCATTCTGCCCCACTGTATCCCATGGCAGTTCGAATTTTAGAATGTAAGGTGGATTCGCCAAAGAATACTAATGGGGATCCTAAAACAGAATGTAGTTAGACAACCAGTAATTGAAAGAAATGCCATGGTTTTTAGACTAGTGACTAAAATTTATAGGTTGTGACCATGACTTCTCTATACCTTAGTGGCCCCTGTAAAGACACAGCCATAAAATCACAATTCAAGCAGATGTGAATCACTGTTACCATGCTCCTGCTAGACTTTTGTCCCATGTGGAATTGTCTCAAATGGACAGAAAAAAAAAGTATACAAAGTTGGCTTGTTATTCTACAAATGACTACGTCTTGGCTATGTAAAAAACTATTGTAGGCCAAATTCCAGGGCAATGAGCTTTCAAGAAGCATAGAGAGGGACGCAAATGTCTCCATGGTTCTGCAATTTGGTTGTACCAAATATCATTCGGAATTACTCCGAAACATGAGAGAATCGTTCCCAGGAAACAATACTCAAGGCTTGGCTTGAATTCTTGCCTGGCTTTTTTGCTCAAGTCTGGTGTTCTACTGTTTGAGCCACACCTCCACTTCCAGGAACTGTCTTTATTCAGATTAATTACCATTTAAGATAGAGTGCTCACAGACTGTAATTTGGAAAATGTGGATCTCATAACAGTTAATTCTTTTGCCAGGCTTCACTATTTTTCTGCCAGAACCTATACGTTGTCACACTCCCTTTCTGTTAGAAAAACTACTGCATCCATCTCTTTTTCCTTTTCAAGTTACCTTTTTTGCCACTAACAGTGAATATTTCTAGGGATCATCATGTTACACCTTTTCCATGTGCCACCTGCACAAACAAATTTTTTGCATTTTGACCTCCCAGGAAAATCCACTGGTATATTACAAATTCTACACACATACACACAGAGAACCAGAAACAGTCCCCATCTGAGCATCAACATGGACAAAAGTGGTTTTGTTCTCAGAAAAATCACTTCACAAAAGAGACCCTACTTGTGAACTATATGTCTCAAATAAGAATTTGTGGAAGGCAGAACTAGATTGTGGGTGGGAAAAAAAAGAAACTAGAAATGATATTCCTAGACTGAGCACTTATGGTTCACATCCACAATCCTAGATATAGGGTGGCTGAGATCTGAGGCTCGAGGTTCAAAGGCAGCCCAAACAGAAAAGACTGTGAGACTCTTATCTCCAATTCACCAGCAAAAAGCCAGAAATGGAGCTGTGGCTCAAGTGGTAGAGCACCAGCCTTGCATGAAAAAGCTAAGAGACAGAGCACAGTGCAAGCCCCAGTACCAACACAAAAATAAAAAGTAATAATAATAATATATCTATATATTTTTCTAATTTGAACCTTTATCTTTCAGTCTTCAGACTGATCTCCCTATCATCCAACGTAAACAGTTGCTTGAACCTTGCTTGGATTTGAACACACTGAGCATAGCTCAGCATCCAACATGCTTCTAGGTTTGAAGACCTCCTTCTGAGCCTCAGGAAAGCCAAGACGGCTTGCCAGGTGTGTGAGTTCTCTGTGTGTGCCAAAAAAGTGTGCCACATCACTCAGGAAGAGATGTAAGATTTTTTTCCAGTGTCCAGATGAGCCAATGAAATGTGTCTTAAGTGCCCAAAATATAAATGGACTATATTTTGTGAAAAGATCCTCTGTTAGAACCAAAGTCTAGCAGGAAGGGGCCACGACCTGGGGAACTTTCTCCTTACCTTGAAAGCCTTGGGGATGTGGAGTTTCAGAGTTAAGCAGCTCTGGTTGCCAATGAATTCAGCGTGATTGGACTTCACGTTTTCAGATTGCTGGAAATTTCCATTCAAAAAAAGAAAACTCTTGAAACTTGACCTTCTATGGTCAAAAAATTCCACGCCATTTAGCACCTATGCCAGCACCGGAAATGATGAGTGAGCATCTTGATCTCATTTAGCATAGTAAACATTTGATTTAAAAAATAAAAGAGGAAGAACCCTTAAGAGCATCTCGGGAGCTTTACTGTCTTATCTCTATTGTCTTCTGGATTAATCATGATTGCAACAGCAAAATCCACTTTGAGGAAAATGGGGGGATACACTCCTTTTGGCTATCCTGGCAGAAGGCAAAAGTAAAGATTGAACGCTGCATGTAGCTAGCTCAGTTGGAGGAGTGACTCGAGTGGTAGATCCTGAATTCAGACCTCAGTACTGTCAAAAGAGAGGATATGTGTCCAGCACTGGAGACTCACACCTATAATCCTAGCTACTCAGAAGGCTGAGATCTGAGGGTCAGGGTTTGAAGCTAGCCCAAGTAGGAAAATACAAGAGACTCTTATCTCCAATAAATTACTCAGAAAAAGCCTGAAGTGGTGCTGTGGCTCAAGTGGTACAGTGCTAGCCTTGATCACAGAGAGGCTCAGGGACAGAACCCTGAGTTCAAGTCCCAGGTCTGGCAGAGAAAGAGAGGCAGGGAAGGGAGGGAGGGAAAGGGGAGAGAGGGAGGAAAAGAGGATATATGAGAATATTTATGCAAGATGTTAGTTTTCACAAAAATAAAATTATAATTTCCTAAATATTTTCTTTTCAAAATAGTCTAGTCTTACTTTTGCTTACTTTTGCCCCAAGACCTAATCCATAAATTTTCATAAGCTTATACAGTAGGCAAGCCTATTATAGAGAAATGATATGTTGAGAAAATTCTCCAAATGCATTGTGGATTGTTAGCAGAAACACAGTATTTTAACTCCTTACCATGCTGTGTATAGATGATGATGACAACACAAGCCCTCATCAAATCCTAAATCCCCATGCCTGGGCAGATCACAACTGCTAAAAGCATCTTCCTTTCCTTCTTTTCTTTCTATACAAAAAAAAATCATGCAATAGTAATTACTACTATGGCTAGTGATATACAGTTTAAAGGAAAGTTCAAGGCTGAATTTTTACCATATAGAAAAACCAATATTCATCAGACAATATCATCTTGACAATGGTGTGCTTTAAGTAAGATGGTCAGGTTTTATTAAATACCCAAAATTCATTTCTATTCAGAAATCCAGAACAACATAATAGGCAGTGTACAAGCTTAATCAGTACAATAAGCTTGCAAAGTGAATGTGAGGCCCTGAGTTCAAATGCCAGTGCAACCAAGAAAAAAAAATATAAAACAGTGAAAGAGCGTAACCAAACCATGTAAGCATATGTACATCTTTGCTTGAAAGTGTCTTATAGTATCTACTCATATGCCAAAACTAAGACAAGCTACATGGCCGATTTCCAAGTGGATAGGACAGAGTCACTCGTTACCACTGGAGAAGCTCAGTGAAGGCAAGAAAGGGGCTGCGATGAGCTAGAATCACTTGCAGTGACTTCCGACAGCCATTCGTTTTAGTTTTAAGAACTTGACCAACTTGGAATGGACGTGTCAAAATGCTACAAATTGAACTTTCCATCTATCTCTGCTGTCCCATAAGCTACCTGCAAAATATTTACCAATGCATCAGTAGAAGGGACCAATAGACCAAGAAAATATAAGTAGGCATCAAGATTTACTCCACAACTACATCCTCCAGGAAGGTCAGCAGGTAGTAATGGATTGTCAATGTTTAAAAATCCTTCCGAAAGAGTCTGCTCATTTTTTGCCATTAATAAGATTGCAATTCATTTCGCAATAATAGGATGAGTAATAATCATATTAATCAATTAATAGTATGGCAATTAATTATCTGCAATCAACAGGGTGATTTATTCTGTTGGTGTTTGAATTTTAGAGCTCTTGATAGATTCTGGGTACCAAGTCTATATGTCATGAATAATTGGCAAAGATTTCTCCTTGTCTGTAGGTTTCCTTTGACTCTGATAATTATGTCCTTGCTCAGCAGAAGCTTTTGAACTTGATGTAATACTATTTGTCAATTCTCTGAGTAATTGAGGTTCTATTTAGTAAAGTATTACCTGTGCCCATATCTTCAAGATTTCCTCTGTGCTTTCCTCTAATAATTTCAAAGTTTCTAATCTTACACTAAGTTCTTTGATCCATTTGGAATTCATTTTGCACCGAGTGAGAAAGAGGGATCAGGTTTCAGTCTTCTACATGTGGGTATCCAGTTTTCCCAACACCATTTGTTGAGGAGACTATTTTTTTCCCTCCAAATGGGATTTCTCTAATCTCGGTGAAAAATGAGACAGCTGTAGCTAGATGAGTTTTATTTTTGAATCTTCTGTTCTATTCCATTGATCTGCATATCTGTTTTGATTTTCTTTTTTGTTAGTATGTTGTGCTGAGTTTGTTTCTATGACTTTTATTTTTAATTTTAGGGCATTTTTTATTGTTAATTGCAAAGGTGATATACAGAGGGCTTACAGTGATTGACATAAGTTAGATCATGCGTACATTTGTTTTTGGACAATGCCATCCTTCCCTTGCTCTCTTCCAGTTTTTCCCTCCTACCCCCACCCACAAGTTGCAGAGTTCATTCCCCTAGAGTATCTAGTGAATACCATTGCTGCATTTGTTTCTCCTCTGCCCCTCAATTTCTTTTCTTTTTCTTACTTTTCCTTTTTGCATTTTAAAATTTTTATTGTCAGAGTAATGTATAGAGAGGTCACAGTTACATTCGCCAGATAGTGGGTGTATTACTTCTCACACATTGATACCCCTTCTCATGTTTTTGTCCTCATTTCCCTCTTCCTACCCTCTCCCAATCATCTTGTTTTCCCCCCTTCCCTTTCCTATTTAAAATAAACCAATAAACATATATATATATATATAGATAGATAGATAGATAGATATACCAGGTAACAAAGTCAGATACTGCCCCTCAATTTCTGTGTCCCCTTTACCCCCCACAAGACAGATAAATGAGTAAAAAAGACAAAAAGAAAACAAAAACAGTAACAAAGGGGGAAAAAACTTCTTGTTTCCATTTCATGAAGTTTATTTTGATAAATATTATTTTATATGATTAGACACATAGGCATTATACCTTTGTGTTCCTCTCCTCCTCTGGTCTCATTGTATATGGATGCCTAGAGATATGTTTAACTTACCGTGTCCTAGTGAATTTTTTTTAAAGCATCCAGTGTGTTCGTTAGATTTATAGACACATTCTAGCTACGACAATTGAGGGTAACCTCGCAACCTATGTTTCTTTGTGCTCTGTTTTCTCTTCAGAACATATAAATCTTTTGTCTCACACTTCATTTGGTTTATTTGTGGCACTGAGAGTCTTAAGGTAACCGAAGAATTCTGTCCCTGGTCCTCTGCTGGAAGATGGCTTCCTTGTTGCGAATTGAGACAAACCAAATGTCCTTGTGCCAGTCAGGCTTTTTAAGTACAGTGGTCCACCATGGCAGTTGACTTCAGAATCTATGCGGGCCCCCACTTCCTGGGCCACCCCTCTTCCATGAAACAACATTGGTCTTTTGCCTTGTCAGCCCATGGGCCACTGGAGGTTTCCTGGCCAAAACCGCAGCAGTAGGGAGCTGGTTCTTGAACACTGTTCTTTTGGGGGAGAAACAAGAGATTTATGACAGAGTAAATTTTCTTGTGTGCTTGGTTGGTTGGTTTTGTTTTTTTGTATCTGAATGTTTATTTCCTATTTAAATTATTCTGTATTTTCATGTATTGTGAACAGAAAACATACTTGACCTCACACAAAGCAAAAGCAAATGAGTGAAATCTTTCAAAATTTTAAAAATTGCAATCAAATCTGTACAAAAAAACCCCTTAGCTTACAAAAAAAAACTGTAGCACAAAAGTGCACATATTTATTGCCCAAAGTCACCAGTTTACTTCCAATTCTACTGTGGCCATTCATCTCATACCCAATTTGAATCTTCATGACACTGCATATGCTTAGACTGACACATTGTTTAAAAATAGGGGGGGGTTCATAGGAAATACCAAAATGGCTATGAAGTACTCTCCAAACGTTGGAAATAATGTACAGAAATCAATTAGTGGGAAGAAAACATAGCAAATGTGTCCAAAGAGTAACTGACTTAATGCTGATGGAGTGTAAGGAAAACAAACGAGGTAGTGTTTGGCCTTTTTATAAAAAGAAACAACAACAACCAACAATAACAAAACTCTGTCAAGCAGCCTCAGAATAATTCTGTGAGAGACTAAGTGAACAAAGGTTTAGGCTTTAATAATGATAATATTTCTGTCTTTCACTTGGTATTTTATTCAGTTTTTAATTTAAATGTAAAGCATAGAGGATAGTATCATGCAAGTTTGTATTATATTCCATGCCTGGGTAAAGATCCAACTTGAGGCCGGGAGTTTGGCCTAGTGGTTAAAGTGCTTGCCTAGCATGCATGAAGACCTGGGTTCGATTTCTCGGTACCACATACATAGAAAAAAGCCGGAAGTGGTGCTGAGGCTCAAGTGGTAGAGCTCTAACCTTGAGAAAGTCCAAGGACAGTGCTCAGGCCCTGAGCTCAAGCCCAGGACTGGCAAAAAAAAAAAAAGATCCAACTTGATTTTGAAAAAAGACCACTTAGACAATAATATCACTTGTGTATATGAACAGCAGATTCTGATGCTAACTTAGAATACTGTACATTTATATACAATATACTGATATTTGCAGAAGTATACACAAATTACACAGCATTCTTAAATGGCAATGCCCTTCGTATTGCCAATGCTAAGAAATTAACACAGATTTCTTTCTATGGAATCAGAATTAAGCCTATGTATAAACCATGTATCAAAAGTAATTTAAAAGGACATCTATGAAATTTGCTATAAAGAATGAGTTTATTTTAAAACGGATAAAAATGTGTGCATCATTTACAGCCATTTACAGTTATTGATTACATGAGCATTTACAAGTCAATAATTGCTTCAATAATCATCCAAAGTATTGTGATTAGAAGAGTAGATAAATCTAGCATTAGAAGAGGAGAGAAATGTAGATATTCAAAATCATCAGAGTGTTTCAGCGATTATACAAATACTTGAGGAAAATTATGTAAATAATTTTTAGAAGCTTAAATGTAAGAAAAGTTCCAAATCAGGGCATACTATTACCTTATAAATATGCCAAAAGTAACGCTGAATATGGTAAAAAAAATTTTCCCAGCATAAACACTATTAAATGAAAATAGAAAGCATTTTCAAAGTCTCTGATTGCTAAGTGTTTATACCAATTCTGATTGCTTTGTTACTATGACTTTGTAGTATAATTTGAAGCCAATAATTATGATGATTCCCACACTGAGCAGGCATTTTCAAAAGAGAAAGTCCCAGTGGCTAATGAATTACATAAAGAATTGTTCAGTACCCTTAGCTACAAAGATAATTCAAATAAAAAATGATTATCACTATGGAAACAAATAACAAATGCTGGTGTGGCTGTGTAGAAAGGGGAAGCTTCTACACTGCTCAGGGGATATGCAGCCACTATGGAAGGCAGTGTGGAGATTCATCCAGAAACTAAAGTTGATGTCGAGAAAAATTAAAATAAATAAATACATAAACAAACTACCCTATTATCTTACTATAGCATTCCTAGGCATATTTTTTTGCTAGTCCCTGGGCTTAAACTCAGGTCCTGAGCACTGTCCTTAGACTTTCTCAAGGCTAGCATTCTACCATTTGAGCCACAGCACCACTTCCAGCTTTTTCTATGTATGTGGTACTGAGGAATTGAACCTAGGTCTTCATGCATGCTACGCAAGCACTCTATCACTAGACCACACTCCTGGGCTAAACTGTTTTTTGTTTTTAAGTAAACCAACATTCAGTAGCAAAATCTGCATGCCCGTGGTACATAACAACACCAGGTGTCATGGCCCAAACATGGCACTGACCTAAGCATCCATCAACCAACAAATGAATTTTTAATGTGGTATATATATAAAATAGAGTATTCGGATATTAAGAATAATAAGATTTGAATGAAGAAAGGAAGGGGAAAGAATGCAGTCATAATATCCAATGAACACTCAATAAAACTAGGAAAACTGAGGTGGGGGTTGGGTTGGGAGGGATGTAAGGGAATCCTGAAAGGAAGGACGTCGTTCAAGACCCATTGTACTCACAAACTGACATGGTGAATTGAAACCCTTTGCATAGCTACTTAAAGATATGAAAACTGTACATTTTTGCCAGTCTTGGGGCTTGAACGCAGGGCCTGGGCACTGTTCTTGAGCTTTCTCAAGACTAGAGCTCTCTAGACTCCTGGCCCCCAAAATGTAATTTTTTTAAATAATAAAATTAGGTTATTTGGAGAAAAAAATAAAATGAATGGAAAAAGAGACAATTATGTTATGCCAATAAGTCAGACTGAGGAAGTCCTACGAAATCTACTCTTTAAAACTAAGTGATAGATGGGGCTGGGAGTTTGGCCTAGTGGTAGAGTGCTTGCCTAGCATGTACGACGACCCGGGTTCGATTCCTCGGTACCACATACCTAGAAAAAAGCCGGAAGTGGTGCTGAGGCTCAAGTGGTAGAGCTCTAGCCTTGAGAAAGTCCAAGGAGAGTGCTCAGGCCCTGAGCTCAAGCCCAGGACTGGTAAAAAAAAAAAAAAAAGTGATACCCAGAGTTTAAAGTGGATTGAGCAATTGTGGCTCATCTATAATCCTAGCTATTCAGGAGGCTGAGACCTGAGGATTGTGGTTCAAAGCCAGTAAGGGCAGGAAAGTCCATGAGATTCTCATCTCTAACTATCAACAAAATAAAACAGAAATGAAACTATGCTATGGTTCAACGTGGTAGAGAGCTAGTTCTTCAAGTACATAGGTGAAACCTAAAGTAAACATTACACAATGTGTGCATGTATTAAAACGTCGAGTTACCTCATTACTACGCACGCAATCTACATTTCTAGGTATCAGTTGAAATTAATTTAAAATTTCTTCTTGGAGCCACACATGCTGTGTCCGGGGCTGTGTCCATCATCTCAGGCTGAAGCTGAAGCCGAGGCACATTTCACCTTTCTCAATCACCTTTTGGGCACAAGTCAAAAACCAAACCTCCCCTATCTTTCCAGAGCTGGGTTTGCTGTCTTGCTTCCTTGACAACAGACCCACACTGCAACCATTTCTTGTGGCCCCTTCTCTCAGCTACTTTGGGTGTATCCAGTAAAACATTCCTGTGCCTTCCTCCTCTCTTGGCACCTCCTCACATGAGATCCCTGAGATGGTTTCCAGACTGGTCCCCCCTCCCCCCTTTAGCCCACAGTCCTTTCCTTAAATGAAGCTTTAATTGAGTCCAATATTTCCTTTCCTGTAGTGTGGGCAGGACAGGGCCAAGTGCTGTCACTTCAGGAAGCCCAGGTGCAAAGGTGGGCTTCCCCTGGCCCCACCTGTCATCTGGCTGCCTCCCACACGGGCCAATTGACCTGCACTGCCAAGACTTCCTAGAGCTGGAGTGGGGAGAGGCCCGGATGCTCCTGGGAGAGTGCAGGCGCTGGACGGATTAGGGAGCGAGCACTTGGAAAGAGCACCAACAGTTACAGTCTGTCCTCCCTCCTTGGCTCCTAATTTCCTTCTCACTGGGCCTCCTCCCCCACCCCACCTCCAGCACCTCTGAAGGCTGGTTCCAATTGCCAGGCGATGCCTACAACCACCTCTGGCAACCGGAGTGAAAGGTGCCGACAAAGAGGCCCTCTCCACAGCTCCCTTTTCACGAGAGGCATGTATCCAATTAAAGGATTTTAATTAAAATGCTTTCTGCAGCATCCTGTTTCTACTCACTGTTATAAATTAAACCTGACATGCTCTGATTTAACAGGTGGGTGAGATTATTCTGAAAGCTGCCAGATGAGAGGAAATCGAAGTTAGGCTGGAGAAAGCTGTGCGGCTGCAAGCACGTGTGTGCGTGAGTGTGCGTATGCACATGCACACAGATGCATGCCCGTGCAGGTTTCAAGTGCACAATTACCAGTGCCTGTGTCTGTCCTTAAATTGATTTTAAACTGTTCAGTTTTGTAGGAGATCGTTCTGACCCGGCAATGGGGCCACCCAAAGAAACTAGAAGCACAGTCTAAAAAAATGAGTTTCATGTAACATCCTTGCAATCTCAGCAGCTCTCTCCTTTTGCCCGCTCCTCATCAGGGCGCCCCCATTCCTAAGCATCTGCTACAAACACTCTCTAACCGCCGTTTATTGTTTCTTGTAAATGAGGTTTTAATCCGCATTACTTACAGAAGGCCATTTCCCTGGTGGTGATAGGCATGCCACATTTTTCCTCCTCGGAGCTTTAAATAGCTCCGTGGTCAGATTAAATGCTCCAGGAGGTTCTCACAGGCAGTTAGTTACCTAAATTCCATGTTGGGGTCATTGCTGTTCTCAAAGCCTGGATCTCTCTTTGTCCCCCAAACTTCCTCTTGCTCTTCCTCATGGCCCTCTCAGATCAGTCTAACAGGAAACAACAGTGCCCACCAGGCTTGTTCATTTAGTCAGTAGGAATAACCAGGGTCGGCCATGTTCAGAATACAACAGAGAGCCATAAGAAGTAAGCAGACATAAAATACATTCTGTGGTAGAGACATGCTATGGAAAATGTCTCATTTGTAGCTTTAGCTAATTAAAATTTGTATTAATTATAATTTCTTGAAATTAGTTTGACTTTATGGATATTTTAATTTTATTTCATTCCGTTAAAGCATTTAGGAAAGTTTTGTGTTGTGTTCCATTTCTCCAGTTGGTCTGTTATTCCTGTAGGAGGGCAATGACGGTCTCATATCTTGGAGTGAGTGTCAAAATAGTCCAAAATGCTCCTTCAGCTGAAGTATCAGCCAGCAACTCTGCAACTCAGCTGCCTCCTAAATCCAAGCTGGGTGTTAGCTCAGCTAATTCTCATTGAACCTGCCAGGCTATCATGCAGTCAATAGGTTTCATCTGTATATTGATTTTCTAATAATAACTGGTTTCTTATATTATCGAAATACAATTCTAGTGGACCACCAAAGTAAAGGTCCTTCAGTGAGAAACTTTGATTTAGAGAATATGCAGGTTGGTAGGAAACTTTACTCAAGGCCAAGGTGTTACCATTAAGTGGCCTGGGTGGAATTCCTGGTCAGTCTTTCCTAGGTGGACTCTCTCACTCACCTTGCAAAGTTTTTGTTGTTGTGGTGTTAGTTTTTTTTGGTCATAGGGACTGAACACAGAGCCTAAGCTCTGACCCTGAGTTCTGTTTTTGTTTTTGTTTTTTGTTTTTTTTTTTGCCAGTCCTGGGGACTGAACTCAGGGCCTGAGCAAGATCAGAGCTCTACCACTTGAGCAACAGCACCACTTCTGGCTTTTCTCTGTATGTGGTACTAAGGAATTGAACCCGGGTCTTCGTGCATGCTAGGCAAGCACTCTACCACTAGGCCAAACTTCGGCCCCTGTCCTTGAGTTCTTTTGCTCAAGACTACAGCACTACCACTTTGAGCCCCAGAGTCATTTCTGGTGGTTCATTAGAAATCAGACTCTCACAGATTTTGCTGCCCAACCTGGCTTTGAACTGTTATCCTCAGCGCTCAACCCTCTAAGTAGCTAGGATTATAGACGTGAGCCACCAGCACCCAGCAGAAAAACTTGGTTTTTGTTTTTTGCAGGAAAAACTAAGCTAAATTTCTCTTGGAAAAATCCTAAAATGATAGCGTCACTGGTGAAGGGCTTTGTTACCTAGTTGAAAGATCATAGACCTTGGATTTAAACTCATTACTTCACTTATTATTTCTGTAAGAGACTTAGGCTGGCTTTTTAGCCTTCCTGGTGCTCAATATTCATCATAAAATCGAGTGATGACGGCAGTGTTGTTGTGGGAGATGGTGTGAAACAACTTGAGAAAAGAACACAGTGCCTTTCTGATATGTGTGTGTGTGTGTGTGTGTGTGTGTCTATAATTCCGTTTATGTATATAGTTGTTTTTAGTGAACACATGAGCAGGCTGTAAAAATAAAGTCACCTCTATGTGTTCATGGGTATCTACAAAGATACCTCAAAAAGACAGATACATCAATAAAGCAAGCCAGACACAGGTGGCTCACACCTATAATCCTAGCTACTCCAGAGGCTGAGATCTGAGGATCACGGTTCAAAGCCAGCCTGAGCACGAAAGTCCATGAGACTCTTAGCTCCAATGAACCACCAGAAAACTGCAAGTGGTGCTGTGGCTCAAATGGTAGAGCACTAACCTTGAGCTGAAGAGCTCAGGAACAGCCCAGAGTTCAAGTCTCATGACAGACAAGGAAAGGAAAAAGAACTTCAAACCTACCTGTGTCCTCTGTCTCCCACTTTACACCAGGGAAAGAGAAGACTCCATACTCCTCCATTATACTAGGCTTGCCGCAAGCTCCTTCCTATGTGAATCTCAACTTCCACCCTTTCGTTTCAGCCCTCCCCCTGCCCCGGTTGAAATTTAGCCATGGTCTTCTTGGGGAGGGGTTAGCCAAAGGACTCAGGAAGCTGGGGGGTCAGGCTGTTAGGCCTGGCTGGGGCTGAGAGGGGACATGCTGGATACCCAGGGAATCACTAGCAAACAACTATCTCAGGCTGGGAAGAGGAAAGCCTGGTAGGAATACGTAAGTCTTTTTTTTCCCCTATAATGGATTTCATGATTACAGAACTCATTACCCCAAGAAGCTGAAACTACAAATGGCTACAATAATAATAATAATAATAATACAATAATAATAATAAAGGGAGAAAAGCCACATAGAAAATGGACTAATTGGGGGCTGGGAGTTTGGCCAAATGGTAGAGTGCTTGCCTAACATCCATGAGATCTTCCCTTACTTCATTCATCATCGACATGGCACAAATTCTGTCAGAGAGGGGAGTTAGCAGTGCTTGTGGGGGCCACTCTCCTCCAGATTTTCCCATTGCCTGTATTGAAGACCAACTAGTCCATTTTTTCCCCGACTCCTGAGGTTTGAACTCAGGGCCTGAGCACTGTCCTTGGACTTTCTTCAAGCCTAGTGCTCCACCACTGGAGCCTCAGCACCACTTCTGGCTTTTTCTGTGTATGTGGGTACAGAGGAATTGAACCTGGGTCTTTGTGCATGCTAGGCAAGCCTTCTACCACTAGGCCAAACTCCCCACCCCGTGATTGTTGTTCTTAATGTACTATGTGAAGTTATTTCTTTTCTCTTTTTTTTTTTTGTCCTTATGGTTTATCTCAAGTTGTTACTGTATCTGTCTTTGGTACGGGGTATATTGTATATACGTTTATTTGTTTATTTGAAATAGGGAAGAGAAAGGGAAAAATGATGACTGGGAGGGGGTAGGGGAGGGAAATTTGGAGAAAAACATGGGAAGGGGTATCAGTGTTCAAGAAGTAATGTACCCACTACCTGACGAATGTAACTATAATTCCTCTACACATCACCCTGACAATAAAATACAACAATTATACTAAGAAAAGGTAAATGAAAGAAAGGTTTGATGTTTATCAAATAAATGGAAAGAGGGGTTAAAAATGAAGACATCTCAAATCTCTACCAGTTCTATAGTTTATTTTATATCCAACTCCTCTCTGAAAACACCACCCAGAAGACTTTAACCCACATGAGCCACTCACACTTCTGCTTGAGAAAGGACAAAAGGGCAGGAGAACAGATAGGATGGAATGGATGAATTTGTTCACAATGCACTGTATGTGTGGATACAGACTATAATTGACAAAGTCCTCATATTACTAACAGGAAAATCCAAAAACTAAAATACTGACTGTGTTTTAAAAAGATAAAACATTGACTATATATTGATTTCAAAAACTAAAATACTACCTCTATTCATTAAAAAAAAGAAAGATGAAAGAAAGAAAGAAAGAAAGAAAGAAAGAAAGAAAGAAAGAAAGGAAGAAAGGAAGAAAGGAAGAAGGGAAGAAAGATCCAAAGATTAGCCTCAGGCCTATAATCCTAGTACTCTAGAGGCTAATCTGAGGATCATAGTTCAAAAGCCAGCCAAGGCTCAAAAGTCTGAGAGAGCAGGGGGGCAGTGGCTCATGACTGTAATCCTAGCTATTTAGGAGGCTGAGATCTGAGGATCGTGGTTCAAAGCCAACCCGAGCACAAAAGGACCTGAGACTCTTATCTCCAATTAACCTCTAGAAAAATGGGAAGTGGGGCTTAGCTCAAGGGTAGGGTGGTAGCCTGGGGATGGAGAGCTCAGGGACAATACCCACAAGTTCAAGCCCCATGACCAGCAACAACAAAAAAGACTCTTATCTCCAATTAACCACCAGAAAACTGGAAGTGGCTCAAAATGGCAGGGCACTAGCCTTGAGTATTCAAGAACAGTGCACAGGCCCAGAATTCTAGCCCCACAACTGCCAAAAGAAAAAGAAAAGACCAATCGCACTTCCAAATTGAAAGTGATCTAGACACTGGCATAGTTGAATCAAGTATATTTTTTAAAAAATGTTTAAGACACCAGCTTCCAACTGTCTTCACTCTAGAAGTATCAATTCCCTTCAAATATCACATTTAGCTCATCAGTGATCTGCTCACATGGTCTCCCAGCTGATTCTCTAGTCCTTGCTGTTTCCAAGTTGCTCTGAACACTGGAGAAAGAGCAGCAGAGGAGACTAAAATGGGTGAAGCTACAACAGTGGAACCAGGGAATGGAGACAAGGGAAGGAGTTCAGGGGTTGACGTTGATATGGTGCATTGCTTGCATGTGTGAGAGTGTCGCAATGAAGTCTCCCTGGTACACCTCCAATATGCCAATTTTTTAAACTTTAAATAAATACCTAACTGGTAAAGACTGCAATGGCTCCAAGCAGTAGAGCACTGCTTCACAAACACACAGGCCTGCATTCCCATCCCACTGCCAACAAAAAATTTCACAATATCTACTGAAAACAATATGATGTTCATCTCTTTGTTTCCAATATGTACCAAATCTGTTCCTTTGGGTCCCCCCACCCCCATCCTATTGCAATTGGCATTCTTTGCTACGCTCTTGAAGAGTAGAATTGACAGGAATTTGGGGTGGGGTGGGGGTATTTGTTTGGTTTTGGTGCCAGTACTGGTGCTTGGACTCAAGATCTTCTCACTTAGTTTTTTGCTCAAGAATGGTAGAGCCCCACATCCAGCCTTTTGCTGCTTGATTGGAGATAGCAGTTTTGTGGGCTTTCCTGCCAAGATTGGCTTTGAACCATGTTCCTCAGATCTCAGCTTCCTGGGTAGCTAGCTAGGATTACAGGAGTGAGCCACCAGCGCCCTGCTTGGTGCTTTTCTTTCCTTCTTAATTTGTGTGTGTGTGTGTGTGTGTGTGTGTGTGTGTGTGTGTGTGTGTGTGTGTACTGGGGATGGAATTCAGAGCCTTGCACATCTGCAGAGCTTATTTGTTCAAAGCTTACGAAGAAGCTGGAAGAAGATGGAGTCACCTCCATCTTCTTGATGGGAATTTGGCTCTTATGCTTTGTTTTACATGATGCTGTGACTGCATGAAATATCTAACGTTTATCAAATGGTGGAAGATTCTAGCTCCCTTTCACTAAACTTCATTTGCATAATTACTTTTAATTTTCAAAGAAACATTACACTAAATCATACTAAGATTGAAAATGCCTTTACCCTTCTTTTTTTTCTTCTTTCTTTTTTTAAAATTTTTTATTGTGATTAATAGAAGGGTTAGATTATATTCACCAGATAGAAGGTGCATAACTTCACAAACATTGATACCCTTTCTAATGACATGGTTCCCATTTCCCTCCCCCCCTCCCCCCCGCTTATCTTGATTTCCCCCTTCCCTATCCAATTTCAAATAACCAATTAAGCACATATAAAATATATCAGATAACAAGGTGAAATATTGTAACAATATGAGATAACCAAGGGATGGCAAAAGAGATGAGAGATAACATAGTACATTAAGAACAACAGTCACTCATTATATGGCTTTTTGTCTCTCCTAGCAAAGATTTACAATAGAACAAAATCTAGAGACATAAGGCCAAATAGTATGACACTACATGTAAGGACCTCCAGGAGAAGGAAACAAAAGCCTTTACCTTTATTATGTTAAATTACATGAATTCTAAAACCTAAGGCTGCTTTCAAATACATCCTCTCACTTTATTTTCCAGTTCCAATTTCTCTCTTTTTTTCCTTTTTTTGCTAGTCATGGGTTTGAGCTCAGGGCCTGAGCACTGTCCTTGGGCTTTCTCAAGGCTAGAGCTCTACCACTTGAGCCTCAGCACCACTTCTGGTATTTTTCTGTGTATGTGGTACTGAGGAATCGGATCCGAGTCTTTGTGTATGCTAGGCAAGCACTCAACCACTAGGCCAAACTCCCGGCCACCAGTTCCAATTTCTCTTTAAATCTTCAAATGGTTGTTCAAGGGGGTTCATTAACAACTCTTGATAGTGTCCATTTGTTTGTCCAGAGCATCTCGATCGGAGTCCAACCCTTTTACCCCCTCCACCTTCCCCCCAATTACATCACTTTCCACTTCCTTTTTCCCATATCCACCTACGTGAAAATGGTAAATAAGGGCCAGGAGTTTGGTCTAATGGGAGAGTTCTTGCCTAGCATGCACGAAGACCCACATACATAGAAAAGCCAGAAGTCATGCTGTGGCTCAAGTGGTAGAGTGCTAGCCTTGAGGAAAAAGACAGTGCTCGGCCCCTGAGTTCAAGCCCCAGGACTGGCCAAAAAAAAAAAGATAAATAAAAGAAGATAGAAAAGTATATGCAAGTATATGTAAGAAGATAGGAAATATGTAGAAAAATACTTCATGAAACTATTGTTGTAAAGCTGAAAACTAAATTTAAAAGCATATCTTATCCTGTGCTATGTAAGCCGAAATCCTTTGTGCTGAGGTGAAATTATTCCCTCCAGTGTCCCCAACGAGGCGGGTTCTTTGCTGAGAACTCTTTCCTAATGTAATGTGTTTTTCATTCTGAAGGAACCCAGTGGATGGGAGCACACATGTGGCCTGTTGGCAAAAGATGAATTTGTTTGACAATTATGTTTGAGACCCTGTCAAGTGTTTTGGCACAGAACAAGGACATAAAATATGCTTGTGTTGGGGCTGGGGACATGTCTCGGGTGGAAGAGCACTTGCTTAGCATGAACAAGGAACTGGATTCAATCCCCAGTACTGCTACAAAACAACAACAACAACAAAAAAAACAGATTAAAAACCTATGTTTCTTCATGAAGGGGTAGAATTATGACCCAGCACATTCTTGCTGTTACAAACCCCAGCCGCAAAGAATGAAAAGCTAGGCTTTTTAGTTCGTACTTTAATCCTCGAATCTTTCTTTCTGTCTCTCTTGTTAGCATACATATGTATACACGAACCTACTCATTATGTTCCTCTGGAGAACTCTGTTTTGGTTTTTGTTTTCCAGACCTGGGGCTTGAACTCAGGGCCTGAGCATTGTCCTTGGGCTTTCTCAAGACTAAAGTACTATCACTTGACTCAGAGTGCCACTCCGACTTTTGCAGTAGATGCTGGTATCAAGGAATCAAACCCAGGACTTTGGGACGGGAGTTTAGCCTAGTGGTAGAGTGCTTGCCTAGCTTGCATGAAGACCCAGGTTCGATTCCTAGGTACCATATACATAGGGGGAAAAAGAAACCAGAAGTGGCACTGTGGCTCAAATTGTAGAGCTTTAGCCTTGAGAAAGCCCAAGGACAGTGCTCAGGCCCTGAGTTCAAGCCCCAGGACTGGCCAAATTCTAGCTTTTTCTATGTATGTGGTACCAAGGAATCGAACCTGGGTCTCTGTGCATGCTAGGCAAACACTCTACCTCTAGGCCAAACTCCTGGCCCCAATGTGTATGCTTTTTATTTAATAATAGTTGGAGGCATATAGGTGTTTTCTTCCAAAGATTGGATAGTACAGAGTAGAATGGAATAGCATAGACTAGAGCCAAGTGTCATGACTCACGCCTGTGGTTCGAAGCCAACCAGGGCAAGAAAGTCCATGAAACTTTTGGGGGCTAGATTAGAATATCCTCTTCTCTTTCTAAGGTTTCAGGGAGTGTTCAAGAGAAGCTATTCCTGAGGTAGCCCTGAAATCTTGGGATAAGTCATTATTTTCGCTTCTCCCAAGATCGACCTTGCAAGCAGTATATACTGGGAATCTCCGCTCTGTGTGGCTCAGTCATACATATACATGGGGCTAACTAACTTGGCCACCAGTAATGGTCACTGGATCAAGCAAGGCATGGAAAGGACAGTTGTGAAGGCACTAGCATTTAATGGTCATGATAGGGAGCATTGGGAGTAGGTGAGGCCCATACCTGTAACCAGACTGGAAGGACCCATTTGTCCTGTTCCTAGGTTACTCTTCCTACCCAAACCTACAGAAGAATCATTGGCCAGGAGCCAGAGGAGCTGATGAGACTGCCTCTCACTCTCCCTCCTTCCCAAGCCTGGTCCCTAGATGAGGTGCTAATGAGCAATAAAAAGGAGAGAAAGAGGAGGGGTTGGGAGAGCCTGGATTGTTCTTGGCCTCTGCAATCAGCCCCTGAAGGTTTGGCTTCATAGATTTACAGATTCTCCCTTTCCACCTAAATGTGTGTGCAGGAAATGAGGAGAAGACCACAAGAACCAGTAGTTAAAATGCACCCTATGGACATGGCACAAACACTGATGTGATGATGTTCACCAAAAAGAACTGAAGAGAGCAGAGGCTGGATCGCAATAACCGGGTACTATGCTTAGAATATTTGTCACAACCTAATTGGCCCCAGGACCAAAGCCCAGACAAAGGCTTCACAAAGGGAAATGGAGCCACCTCTCCTCACAGTGTGAAGTGCTGGGCGTGGTGAGACTCTGCAGTCACTAGTGACTCAACACTGTTCTCACCAGCACATCTGTCCTGAGCGGTCACAGCTGCTCCCGGTGGATAAATGGAGACAAAACCACCACGAGGTGTGGACACAGATGCCTCCATCTCCAGGGAACAATGACATCTTGGCCTAAGTCTTGGGTGTCTGGGCCCTGGAAGGACTCTGTAGCCAGACACTCTGTGAAACTGGCTTAGTGGGGTTTGTGTGTGTGTGTGTGTGTGTGTGTGTGTGCGTGTGAGGTTTGAACTTGGGGTCTGGGCACTATCCTCAAGCTTTATAGCTCATGGCTAGCACTCTACCACTTGAGCCACAGCCCCAGGTCCTTTCTGTGATTCATTCAAGAAAAGAGGCTCCATGGACTTGTTTCTTGTCTGGACTGTCTTGGAACTGAGATGCTCAGATCTCAGCCTCCTGTGTAGCTACAATTACAGGTGTGAGCCACCAGTCCAGTCAGGGATGAGTGTTCTTTATGGAATCTTTTTTTTTTTTTCTTTTGCCAGCCCTGGGCTTGAGCTCAGGGCCTGAGCACTGTCCTTGGACTTTCTCAAGGCTAGAGCTCTACCACTTGAGCCTCAGCACCACTTCTGGCTTTTTTTTTTCTATGTATGTGGCACCGAGGAATGGAACCCAGGTCTTCATGCATGCTAGGCAAGCACTTTAACCACTAGGCCAAACTCCCGGCCCCTCTTTATGGAATCTTATACCTCTGGTATTGTAATCATTCTTAGCAATTGCATAGGATAAGTTACACGCACACACACACACACACACACACACACACACACACGCTTAAATTTTTGAATATGCTAGGCTAATAGTTAAGGCACCTAGTTGAAAAATCTTTGTCCCTCTCTAAGTCTATAAAAGTCATCTTTAATGGTATTTACTAACTGAAATGACTGCAAGATAGATCTACCCTGTGTTGTATCTGAAATTTGGGGCAATCTTTGGGGGTAACAGCTAAGTTGATATCTGTTTTATGTCAGGTAACAGCCAGGGTGATTGATGCCCATCTGTAATCTCGGCACTCAAGAGACTGAGGCAGGAGGATTCTAAGTTTGAAGCCAGCCTAAGCCATATCGTAAGACCTTGTCTGTAAGAAATGAAGTAAGCCAGACCCAGAGAAACATCAATTGTAGTTTCCCTCATTTGTGGTAACTAGAATGTGCCTATAAATCTATCTACCTAAACAGGTAGGCTGGCACGCAAGTGATTAAAAATAAATTACCTGAAGTATAACAGACTTCATTGAGATCTCAATAGTTTAATTTTTAAGAAAGACTAAGTCAAAGCCCAATAAAGAACACAGATAGGAACCCGGATATAGGAGCTTTAAGGAAGGAGGTGGGGCCAAGTGGAGAGGATAAACAAAAGAAGGGGGGAGAAGGGGGAGAACACAGTCAAAATTTCATCGTATATACCACAAAATCAAGAAAAGTAAGGGAAGGGAGCCAGGTCTCTGAGTAAGGCACAGGTTTAAGTAAGCAAATCATTTGTGTTTCTGGCTTTGTTGTAAAAGTTTTGTATTCTTTACCTGAAATCTTTCAAAGAAATACTATGACATGAGCAATTTTTCTTCTTACTATTGTTATTTCAATCGTCCCAAGTAACCGAAGCCCAGGGTTTAAAACACCTTCCTTACTATGGTGTCACTCAAGTGCAGTGTAGCCACTAAGTTAAGAACAACAAGGCAGCCCTCATGCCTGTGGCTCACACCTGTACTCTTAGCTACTCAAGGAGAGATCCAGAGGATCACAATTCAATGCCAACTAGCTTGGGCAAAGTCTGAGAGCTCTGTCTCCAAAATAACTAGCAAAAAATGCATGGCTGGAGGCATGGCTCAAGTGGTAGAGCATCAACTGAACAAGAACAAGGCAATGAGTTCAAACCCTTAACACAAGCAAAAAAAAAAAAAAACCACAAACAAAATCTTAAAGAGATCACAGCGATGGGAATTCCAAGATGGAGGCCAAACTTTGCCTCTGCTTATGGCAAGTTGGCTTTAAATGTCAGCCTTCTGAGTAGGTGCAATCACAGGTGTGAACCACCTATGCCTTGCAAAATGACAACATATTTGTGCCTTGGCTTCTTTACTGGTGATCAGGAAAGCAGTTATCTTATACCAGCACCCCCACGGAATTGTTGTGAGGAAAATAAAATAGCATAAGCAAGATACTTAGAACAACATCTGGCAGCCTGTGAGAGCCTGCTCAGCAAACTGATCTTCTCATGACAAGTCCTCTGTCCACTGCCTCTGTCCACAGCTCCTATGTGCTGCCACTTCACTCGGCCTTCTGTCCCTTCAGACTCCTAAACCCCACGGGAAGCTCTGACTAGCTCAGTCACTACAATTATGATAAAAAGCATTGTGGTGCTGGTAGCTAAAGCCATCTGCCCTTGGCTCATACCTGTCACCCAGTTACTCAGGAAGCTGAGATCTGAGAACTGAAGTTCAAAGCCAGCCTGGGCAGGGAAGTCTGTGAGACTCTTATCTTCTAATTTACCACCAAAAAGCCAGCCCAGGCAGAAACATCTGAGAGACTTTTAACTCCAATTGACCAGAAGAAAGTCGGAAATGGGCCTGTAGTTTAAAAGATAGAACACCAGCCTTGAATGAAAAAGATAAGTGAGAGTATAAGGCCCTGAGTTCAAGTCCCAGTACTGGCACAAAATAAACAGACTGGTGACCATGGACTAAAATAGTCAGACAAATTGTCACTTTCTTTAGAAGCAACACTCAGGCCTCCCAGGCCCATGCATCTGCCTTCATGGAAATTAAACCACCCGAGACTTGCTTTACACAGAAGCTCTAATTGTTTAGAAGAGGTAAAAACAAAAAAACAAAAAAACAACAACAAAAAACTGCCTCCAAAGCCAGGTGTGGTGGCTCACGCCTGTAATCCTAGCTACTCAGGAGGCTGAGATCTGAGGATCACCGTTCAAAGCCAGTCCGGGCACTAAAGTCCTTGAGATTCTTGTTGCCAATTAACCATCAGAAAACCAGAAGTGAGGCTGTGGCTCCAGGGGTAGTTTGGTAGCCTTGAGCTGAAGAGCTCAGGGATGGTGCCTGAGTCCAGAGTTCAAGCCTCATGACCAGAAGGGGGAAAACTCTCCTCTAAGAACTGGCATGGTTTCTTAGCCCTACAGACAGCATAGCCAGAGAATTAAAAGGAAAAAGATTAGTTTTGTTTAACTAAACAAGAATTTCTGTGATTCTTCCTAATCCCTACTCTAACCCCTTAGCCAGCAAGGAGTCGGCCCACACTTCTTGAGTTCTTACTTTGTGCTAAGCTCTGCAGGACAGCCTGGAGAGGCACAGGTAAGCCAACGGTGGGTCCTGGGGTTGTGGCCAGAGGGGCAGTGAAGAGATGGCTACAGCCATGGTTGGCAGCTAGCACTACGAGGCAGGTAGTTTTCAGCAATCTGGTTTGGAAGGCACATTTGAAAATTGCATACTGAGCCCTCTTCCTCCCATGCTTCAAGCAAATGGAAATGGCACACAAGACCAAATTCCTGCCTGTGTTCTCTGAAGAGGGGGTCTTGTAGCAGAGAGGGAATCCTACATTTCAAAGTAAGGCAATTCTCTATAGTGTAACTCTCAATTGTGTAACTCAGGTGCAGTGTAGAGGAGAAAGAGGTAAATGAGTGTACACACACACACACACACACACACACACACACACACACACACACAGAGACAAGAATACAATGTCAATTTTAATAGTGTCCCCTAGTCTGCATCAAAGTGAGTGGCGTTCTTTATTGAGTCCAGAGTCATTTAACGGGCAGGATGTAGCATTCTCACTTTCAAAGGTCTGTGGTGTTATTGAGACTCGTGATGGAGAATTCTGGTTTCCAAGACCCTCACCCTCCTCCCCTGCCCTAAAAGAATGTCTGGGCAGGGGCAGAGATGGCAAATCCATTGGAGGGGCCCAGATGCCTTCAGGCACCACAGAAATGGGTCTCGTTGTCCGGGAAAGGGATCTAAGATAAAACAAGGGAGTTCAAAAGATCAGGAGGCATTTTCATTGATCTTGGATTTGTACAAACCACACCATCAATCACAGTCATTGGAAAACTCCTATTAATGGCCCAGAGTGCTGGGCTCCCATCTGGTTTGTCTTTGCAACATTTGGTCTTGGGCATCTCTTTGGAATGAGCATGCGATGCTGTCAGTGGCAGATGCTGACCCACACCACTGTCTTCTCCTGGCCATGGGGTGAGGATGAATAAGGAGGTGGATCGTTTCCATGCCTGCTCCCGGGAATAGGCATTTGGGCTCAGCTGTGGTACCCATGGGTTGACAATCCAGCCTCTGCAAGGCTTCTGGAAGCCTGGAAAATCCTTCTATGCTATTCTGTGTATCCTAGATGTACTGTTGACGTGCTCCCTGGAAGAAATGGGCTGGGTGTTGGAGAGATGGCGTGTTTACCATAAAGCAATAGGAATCAGGAAAGCACCAAGAGCCACAGATGTGGAGGAAAATGCCATTCTTCTGCTGCCTCCACTGAAGAATTGCAATTTTCCTGCCACCCTAACTCAAGGGAAGAAAGCCCAATTCTTTATTTTTTTCATCTATTTTTTATTGTAATTAATAGAAGGGTTACATGATATTTGCCAGATGGAATGTGCATTAATTCACATACATTGATTCCCTTCCACCTATCTAGCCCAATTCTTTATTATTCAGTAGAGAAGCCGCCAGTCACATGTGATGCCTGAAAATATCTTACATGAATTCACAGTGTGCCGTGCAAGCTGAGTGTCAATGGTTCACTCCTGGAATTCCAGTCTATGTGGGAGGTTGAAATGTGAGGATGGTGGTTTAAAGGTAGCACAAACAAAAAAGGTCTGAAATTCGTGTCACCAACTAAACAACACTAAAAGGGGAATAAAGGTGTGGATCAAATGGAAGAGCAGCAGCCCTGAGAGATAAAGCAAAAGGACAGCACCCAGGTTCTGAATTCAAGTCTCAGTACGGGCACAAAAAAAGGAGAAGGAAGAGGAGGAAGAGGAAGAAGAGGAGGAGGAGAAGGAGGGGGAGGAGATTTGTGGTCATATCTTCCTTGCTCACTACACACAGTAAACATCCCCACATTCCATCATTGTGAACTTGCCCAGTGTGCCCTGCACCTTAGTGACAAACTCGACCACTGTCACTTTCTCCCTACAGCCACCAGCATCCAAGTTTCCCAGTATCCAGCTTGTTCCGGAGGAAGTGAGACCATGCCCAGAAGGAGAATGAGCATGAGCTCAAGCCTGTGGCTACCATTCTCACTTGCATTTGTTATGTTGACACAGTTGCCCAAACTTGTGCTTGAATGACTTGTGCTTGAAGGACATCTTACCCAGGCACTGGTGGCTCATATCTGTCATCCTAGCTACTCAGGAGGCTGAAATCGGAGGATCATGATTCAAAGCCAGCCTGGGCAAGAAAGTCTGTGAGATTCTGATCCCAGTGAACTATCAGAAAAAAAAAAAAAGCTGGAAGGCCCTGAGTTCAAACTCCAGTAACCAGCACACACACAAAACACTTTAATCAAATAAAAAGATATACAAGCTCCTCACATGAGCAAGATAGACAAGGGCATTGGGGAATAATGAAATGAACCCAGTAGAAAAGGTGGGGGCATTGGTTAGTACTAAGGACAAAAGAAGACATGGTGAGAGATGGGGCTAGTACTCAATTGCCTGAAGGCCCCAGAGTAGCTGACAGAGGCTCCATCATTCAATAACACTAAGATTCATGACTATTTCCTCCAGGTTGTCACCAGCTTTTATGCCATGAAATGACAGAGAGCCTCTTATTAACCACGTCAAAAGCTCAAGGCAGAAGGTCAAACCTGAGCAGGAGTGAGGACGACACTGATGGATTCCCTGCCAGGCCTGGGAGGGGAGCCAGCTAAGCCCGAGGGCAGGGATAATGCAGGCTTACAAAGAGGTTCAAGTTTTTCCAGATAAATGAGTATTGGATCCAACCAAAGATGCCCTTGGCACCCCCTCCCCTGGGGGGATGGCTCCATTCTATCACCCAGTTTGTTCTGTCCTGGGCCACCACATCCAGAGTCCCAGAGTGGAGCTCTGTGAATCTGAAACCCCTCATGCTGCAATCCTGTCCATCTGAGAAAGAGAATGTGGAACGCACGCTGTGTCAATGGAAGTGCTTTCCTAAACTCCAAGATGGCCTTCCTGCCCTTCAGGCAGTATACTGCCTGGGAAACCAAGCCCAGAATGGAAGGACACATTGATCAGGACAGATAGAACAACAAAAGGCAATCAGAGCTGAGCTTTCCATTGAGCTAAGACTTAGAGCAGTAGTCCCAGAATGCTATCAGAGGAAGGGGAGCCCCTGCTCCAAAACTCATATACTCATTATCTGACTTACGAGATAGCAGCCCCTCTGTACATCACCTCTGTAATAGCAATTTTAGAAAGCGCATTCACACACAGGAATTTGTTGGCCCATCCATGGACAAATTGGTAGGGAATAAGGTGGATGACACTGCACTTCTGTTTTTACAATTTGGAAAGTGAGACTCAGAATGTTGAAGCCACTTCCCTGGTGTTCAGAGCCGGTGAAAGGTGGAGCTGGGACTCCATCCTGCCTTCTACCCTCTTCTGTGCCTGCAAGGGGCCACAGAACCCCAGTGAAACCCAATGGAGTCACAGAAAGGTGAGCTGGTGCAGATCCCAGTCACACGGGCACCTCAAGGACCTTCGTCGCTCCCAGCACTCTTCCTCTCTCAAGCTTTCTTAGACCTCACCCAGGACTTATGTCCATTCACCAAAAGCAGAAGAAAATGGCACTAACAGAACAAAGAAAGGTCATGAAACTGAATCAAGAGTGAGAAGATGATAGGCAGAGAGGGAGAAAGACAAAGCAGAACAAAACTGTAGCCTAGCTGGGCACGGGTAGTTCATGCCTATAATCCTAGCTATTCAGGAGGCTGAGATCTGAGGATCACGATTCACAGACAGCCCAGGCACAAAAGTCTGTGAGACTCTTATCTCCAACTAACTACCAAAAAACTGCAAGTGGTGCTGTGGTTCAAGGGGTAGGGCAGTAGCCTTGAGCTGAAGAGCTCAGGGACAGTGCCTAGGCCCAGAGTTCAAGCTCCATGACTGACCAAAAAAAAACCAATTAAAAAAAATGAAGTCTAATTGAAAACACATCTAAACAGAGGAATATGTTGAAATAAATTTAATATTGCTCTCTTGATTGCACCTAAGTATAGTTTTAGTGAAAACCCCTCGAACAAAAATATATTTTATTATCTCATCTGGCCCTCTTTCAGAGCTCTTATCTGTGTGTGTGTGTGTGTGTGTGTGTGTGTGTGTGTGTGTGTGTGTGTGTGTCCCTGTTCTGGGGTTGAACTTAGAGCCTCTTGATCTTCCTTAGATTTTTGCTCGAAGCTGGTGCTCTAGCATTTGAATTATACCTCCACTTACAGCTGCTTTTGCTGGTTAGTTGAAGATAAGAATCTCTGGTATTTGTCTGCCTGGGCTTTGAACTGGCTTCTCATATCTCACACTCCTGAGTAGCTGGGATTGTAGGCGTGGGTCACCAGCGTATGTCCCTAATTCAGTTTTAAATGCTTAGAATAAGGCCTAAAATTTAGCTTACATTTCAAATACAAATTAAGAAAGAGGGACTAATTCAATTACATGGGGCGAGAAGGGGTGGGGTCAGGGTGTGGGCAGAATGGGATAGCAATATGGATTTGCCAACTTGAATGAAAACCAAAAGCCATTAACCTATTTAGAAATATGGATTTATTTGCTCAAAAATCATACTCAATATATCAGGCTTATTCATCGAAAATAGATCTAAAAAGGAGACAACGCTGATGCAGTTGAAAATAATAAAAGAAAACCAAATTTCTTTTTTAAACATTATTTCATTTATCCTTAACACCTAATTTATACCAGCTTTCTTCCATCTTCTTTCCTCTTCCTACGCCCAACCCCACAGCTTCAGAGAGACACACCCTGCCTGGTTCATCCAAACTGAAGAAATTTTGCTGTGTTTTCAGGGTAAATTTGTAGAGGCCTGTTTCCATTCATGAAGCCAAGTGAGAAAGTAAAGGCCCACAGCTAAATGTTTAAATGAGCATAATGTCTTTTTCCCCCACAAAATCTTATTCAAGAATCACTTCAACAATATGCTGCAGAGAGATAGTTCTTCTGCCTACACAGGAAATCATAGCCAGAAGTCTCTCGGCTGTGCCAGAAAGCAATCTTTACAGAATAGCTTCAGCTTTTGAAAATCATTGCTCTGTGTGTGTGTGTGTGTGTGTGTGTGAGAGAGAGAGAGAGAGAGAGAGAGAGAGAGAGAGAGAGAGAGAGAGAGAGAGAGAGAGAGAGAGAGAGAGAGAGAGAGAGAGAGAGAGAGAGAGAGAGAGAGAGAGAGAGAGAGAGAGAGAGAGAGAGAGAGAGAGAATGAATACTGGGGCTTGAACTCAGGTCCGGGGCACTCTCCCTAAGGATTTTTGCTCAGGGTTAGTGAGCCACACCTCCACTGCTCTCTTTCTGCTGGTTAATTGGGGCTAAGAGTCTTACAGACTTTTCTCCTTGGGCTGGCTTTGAACCAAGATCTTCGAACTTAGCCTCCTGGGTAACTGAAATTACAGGCATGAGCCAATAGCAGTGGTCATTCAATTACTGTTCTTTAACTATGTCTGGTGGGCTCTACAATCATACTTCTGCCGTGTTTCCTTTCCTGAAATATCTCAGGCTTTGATTCGTTTAAAATGATGTTTAGCCTACATTTTGCAGTATTAAAAGCCTTTGTCTTGATGGAGGATACAAGAACATGGCAGAAATTGACGTGCTTCCACTCCCTCTGTGTCTGCCGGTTGGTATGAGCATTCACCATGTAACAAAATGAGCTTTCTCAGGTTTTTTTTTTCCATAGGCTTCATTATCCTATATCCTTATTTACTTATTTTTGGGGGGCAGTCCTGGAGCTTGAACTCAAGGCCTGGGCACTGTTCCTGAGCTTCTTTTGCTCGTGGCTAGTGGCTTAGTAATAACTTTATTTTGACTTCAGTCTCTCCCTTTTGTGTAGCCTTATGTCCTCACATGCCTGTGAAACACATTCTTAAGAGAATGTTTAAGACATCACAACTCTTCCTATATTGTGTGTGTGTGTGTGTGTGTATGTGTGTGTGTGTGTGTGTGTGTTGGGGTTTGAACTCAGGGCCTTACACTCTCCCTTAGCATTTTCATTCTAGGCTGGCTCTCTACCACTTGAGCTGTACCTCCACTTCTGGCTTTTTGCTGGTTACCTGGAGATAAAGTTCTCATAGATTATTTTTAGCTCTAGCTGGCTTTGAACCATGGTCCTTAGATCTCAGCCTTCTGAGTAGATTACAGGTATAAGCCACTGGTGCTGGAACCAATTTTCAAATTTCAATATAGTATTTTACATGTTTACTGACAGTATATTACCAGTCTGCAATCTTGACTTGAATGCCTACAGCCTGACACTCACAGAACACACTTGTAACAATAGCACACATGACTACAATAATCTGAGGTGGGTCAGGACACATTCTCTTATTTGTGGAAAAGTCCCAGGCTGGAAACATGCTTGTCCACTTGGCTCTGGGCTAGACTAACCTTTTTGTTACAGATAGTAGCGTACCACAAGACTGCTCACATCAGATTCCTCCAGAATCTTTGAGACAAATTCCTGGCCCATCCCAAGATTCCAGACACTCACTGGTGATTTTATTTATGGGATCCATTACTAATGGTTCTGGGATTAAGAACCTCATGAAACAGATGTCAGAAAAGTTGCTGCTAAAATCGTCCCTGCTGCATGGAAGAGATGGAGAGAGCCCCACCCTGCCCTGTGTACCCATGGAAATGGAGAAGAGGTCAGGGGAGTCACTCACTGTGTTGATGGCCACAGATTATCCATGTGGAGAAAGCAGAGCTGTGGCAGCTGCTGGGTAAGCCTTGCTCATTTTAGGATTACCGTAGAGCTACACAAGCCTTGATAAGTCGCTAAGAGCCAAGTCTATCTTTGGAAGCCAACATCATTTTCCATCTCCGAAAAACTGGAGCTGAAGTTGTTAAAATATACTGTCAACAGGTAGACTTTATATATAGAGAGAGATATAGATATATAGATATATACACACACATATATATATATATACATACCCACACACATTTGTTTAAAACAAATATCATTCTTATGTGCCATTGCTAGAGCTTAAGATCAGAGCCTAGGCATTGTCTCTGAGCTTTTTGATAAATATTAGCATTCTACCATTTGAGCCACAACTATGCTCTGGCTTTTTGCTGGTTAATTGCAGATAAGAGTATCACAGACTTTCCTTTCCAGACTGGTTTCAACCACAATCCTCAGATCTCTGCCTCCTGAATATCTAGGCTTCCAGGTCTGAGCAACTGGTACCCAGATAATTATTTTTATATTAGAAAAAAATAATTAAATCAAATCTGATCATCTTCAAAGATATTGCATATCCATACTACACAGTAGCATGTTGATAGCTAGGGAATAAATGAAACTAAGTTTAAGACAGGTGCTGGTGGCTCACACTTGTAATCCTAGCTACTCAGGAGACTGAGATCCAGAAAACTGAAGTTCAAAGCCAGCACTAGCAAGAAAGTGCATGAAACTCCATCACCTAAATAACCAGTGAAATAAACAAAGGGCTGGAAGTGTGGCCAAAGTGGAACAGCACCAGCCAATCAACCTGGGAACTGGTAGAAAAAAGAAAAACAAACAAGAAGGAAAGAAAGGGAGGGGAGAGGGGAGAGAGAGGAAGGGAGGGAGGGAGGGAAAGAGAGAGAAAGGGGAGGGGAGATTTTAAAGGCTAGCTATGGAATAATATGTATGGCAACATCACAATTTGGTTAAAACACAAAAAGAAAAAAACTGGAAAGAAATAAAAACCCATGTGAACATGTATCAATGTGATTATATAAATAAATTGAGGTTGAATAGGCTCAGGGAAGAATTTAGAAAGACACATGCCAAACAGTGTGTCTGGAAAATTTTTTTTATTCTAAGTGAGCACTCTTTGGTATATCTTTTTTTTTTTTTTTTTTTTTTGCCAGTCCTAGGCTTGAGCTCAGGGCCTGAGCACTGTCCTTGGATTTTCTCAAGGCTAGAGCTCTACCACTTGAGCCTCAGCACCACTTCGGCTTTTTTTCTATGTATGTGGTACTAAGGAATCGTACCCGGGTCTTCATGCATGCTAGGCAAGCACACTTCCACTAGGCCAAACTCCCGGTCCTGGTATATCTTTTAAACAAGAAGCAAGAAGTAATTTTGTGGGTTTAAAAGTGAATATGAGAAAAGTATTTAGCTCTTATCAGATCCAGTTGACTCATTAATTTAGCACCTGCTGCGACTTTAATCCTGTGCTCCGATCCCTCAGAAGATAAAAGAAACACTTCTCCTGTCCTTCAGTAGCCTAATCCACGAGGCCAGTCCTTTATATATACAGTTTATAAATACTTTTTGAGCCCACATGATCAAATCCTTCTCCTGTCATGAGTCAAAGAAGCAACAACTATTTTCAATTTACCCGTGCAAGAAACTAACTTTCAGAGATTGGTGCTAGCCTGTGAAAGAACTTTCTTCTGACTCTGAATCTAAGAGTTACACGGACAGTTTCTCAAAGATACATGCATTTGTGGGCATTTATATTTCTCAGTGCTACTGCTTGGAAGAGAAAGATGTCAATGACAAGGTTCAAGAAGCATTTAGAAGAGTTTAGGAAGAGATGAGATGTACAATGTTCTAATTTAACTGTCTACTCATGATTAGGGGAGAATGAGTAAGGGGGTGACTGATTAAGATGCACTGTATTCACAAACTGATAGATTGAATGGCAAACCCTTTGTACAACTACTGAAAGAAAAACTTAATGCTGACTTTGCACTTATTTCTTTAAATATAGTCTACTCTAAAGACTGACCAAAAACTCATGAAACTCACTGGTGCCCATGGCTCACACCTATAATCCTAGATACTCAGGAGGCTGAAATCTAAGGATCATAGTTTGAAGCCAGCCTATGCAAACAAATCCAAGAGAGCTTTATCTCCAATTAGCCAGTAAAAGCCACAAGTGGGAGTGTGGCAAAAGTGGTAGAGCACCTTCCTTGAGCAAAAAGCTAAGCAAAAAAGAGTGAGACCCTGGGATTAAACACCAGTCCCCTTCCCCCAACACTCATACACAGAATCATGGAACAGTCCTGGCTGTCATTGGTGGAGTATCGTGGATAGCAATGGCCTTAGAAATCACCTTCTGTGATGTGTCCACTTGGAAGACAAGAATCCACGGCCCAGGCAAAGACTTAAAGAGAGTCTTCTCTGAAGAAGAAATAAGAATGGACTATGGACACATGAAGAAACGCTCGACATCTCTGGCCATACAAGAAATGCAAATCAAAACAACTCTAAGATTCCACCTTACTCCAGTTAGAATGGCCATGATCAAGAAATCCAATAACAACAGATGCTGGGGGGGGGGGGGATGTGGCCAGGAGGGATCACTACTACACTGTTGGTGGGCGTGTAAACTCATTCAACCACTATGGAAAGCAGTATGGTGATTCCTCAAAAGACTAAACATAGAGCTCCCCTATGACCCAGCAATTCCACTACTTGGCATTTACCCAACCATCCAGAAACTAGGGCATACTAAATCCACTAGCACAACAATGTTCATTGCAGCATTATTCACCATAGCAAAGATATGGAACCAACCTAGATGCCCCTCAGTTGATGAGTGAATCAACAAGATGTGGTATTTATACACAATGGAATTCTATGCTGCAGTCAGAAAGAACGACATTGCCCCATTTGTCAGGAAATGGAAAGACTTAGAATCATATTAAGTGAAGTCAGCCAGACTCAAAGGAACATAGGCTCAATGGTTTCCCTCATTTGTCATAATCAGTAGAAACCTTGGGCTCTCCTAGCAGAGATTTACAATAGAACAAAACCTGGATACATACGGCCATATAGAATCACGCTAAATGAAAGGACAAGATATAGAAACAAAAGCTATATAATGAGTGACTGTTGTCCTTAATGTGCTATATTATCTCTCATCTCTTTTGCTGTCCCTTGGCTATCTCATATCATTATGGTATTTCACTTTGTTATCTGATATATTATTGTATATATGTGTATTTGGTTATTTGAAGTCGGATAGGGAAGGGGTGAAAACAAGATGAAGGGCGGGGGTGGTGGGAGGGAAATGGAAACCAAGACATGAGAAAGGGTATCAATGTATGTGAAGTAATGCACCGTCTATCTGGTGAATATAATGTAACCCTTCTATTAATTACAATAAAAAATATATGAATAAAAGAGCCAGGTTGGAGGCATGGCTCATATGGCAGAGGACAAAAAAAAAAAAAAAAACAACCAAAAAAAAAAAAAAAGAATCCAACACTTTTTATGTGACTAGCACTGGGGCCGGGAGTTTGGCCTAATGGTTGAGTGCTTGCCCAGCATGCACGAAGATCCGGGTTGGATTCCTTGGTACCACATACGTAGAAAAAAAAGCCGTGAGGCTCAAGGGTAGAGCTCTAGCCTTGAGAAAGTCCAAGGACAGTGCTCAGGCCCTGAGCTTAAGCAAAAAAAAAAAAAAAAAAAGAATCCAAGGCCCAGAAAGGTCTGAAGCCTGTCCTACTTACTGATTAGTGACAAAGCTGGGACTTGAATCCACTACCCTTTCATTCCCTTCATTAATGCCATCATTCCGTTAGGAATGACACACTGAAATCTCAGCCTAGCATTTCAGATGCCAAATAGTTGCTCACAGCAAGTTCAGTGAGATCTAAGGAAGATTCTCATTGGTTCATAAGGCCTCACACCAACTTTCCTGGAGCCAGCAATTGTACTATTCTAATCATGCCTGCGTCAGAGCAGCTTTTACTGACTTGCTATTTTTTCTATGAGGCCAAGCACAATTAGCATTCATCTGGCCCTTGCTTTGATTCAGACTTCTAATTCATCCTACCTGGACGGTAAATAATAATCGCCATCTTACTGCTAATAAAGGCTGGAAAGAATGAGCAGGCCTTTCTGCCACTGGCTTTAGGGCTTTTTTCCAAATGTATATTCCCTCCATGATGTAGTGAGGGGGGGTGAGGGAGCCCTTATTGGATTTGGCCCAAAAAGTGTAGCTTCTTTTGTTGTAAAACATACTAATAAAAATCTCTGCTTTCATGAAGAAGGCAACAGAAATCAAATAACAGAGTATTTCATGCTGTCATCTCCTGGTCTATAAAACTGAGAAGACTAGACTCCTGGGGAATCCCTGCCTCCAGGCATTCTCTGTTCCTTTCCCACTGTTCCAGACTTCTGAATCTTATCCTCAGTCCAGCCTCCTGATCTCATCCCAGCAACAGTTCACACTGTGCTTCCACAGTCTGTAAAAACTATACTCCCTTGGAACAGGTGACCAGCCGACCTCAGGCTTAAAGGTTCTGCAAACTGCTGGTGGATCGCAGCTGGAATCCTAAATACTCATAAGGATGACATCTGATGATTTCTGAAGCCAGCCTGGGCAGGAAAGTCTATGAGACTCTTATCTCCATTTAACTACCAAAAAGTCAGAAGTAGAGATATGGTGCAAATGATAGAGTGCTAACCTTGAGTAAAAAGACTAAAGGAAAGCATCAAGTCTCTGAATTCAAACCCTGCCATACACATGTGTATGAAGACACACACACACACACACGCACACACTCCTTTATGGACTTTATCCTGTGAATTCCTTATGGTAAGTCAAAAGTTCACTCTTCCATCATTCCATCTCTGCCTTAATGTCAACTTGTTCTACTGCCTAATGCAGGGAGAGAAAAAGGACAGTGAATTTACAAAAGCGGGTTCCACTGGCCCTTAGCTAGAAGCTAAGCATTGTTAGCACACTGTTAAATACTATTAAAGCATTATTGATGATAACATGTCTCTTTTGTAAACACCAGTTTCCTTTTCTTACAGTACTGGTGTTTGAACTGACAGCCTTGTACTTGTTTAAGTAGGTGATTCACCATTGTGAGCCATACCTCCGGCCTTGGAGGTATCTTTTTTTAGTGTTTATTATGTATTTTTTTAACTCAGATATTGGAAACCATGTTGATTCGGCTCTCTAGCTGACAGTTTGGGGCCCTTGCTTTGGTGCTGTTACTATGTGCAGCGAACATTCCACAACACCTTGAGGAAGTGACATGACAACCATAGCTGTTCACTGCAAATGCCCAACTCAGGCTCCAGAGGGCACTGTCACAGCCTTGACAGTTTCAACTACCCTGTATCAGGCTTATTGCTAGCACAAACCCAGATACCTTGTAGTCAATTGCACCCAGACTGTGACAAATGTGAGGAAACTTTTGTCTGCATGAGGATCTGCTGTGATTGGTGCATGCAGGGTCCTTCATTTGCCTGAAGATTTGCTGTGACTGGTGGAGGCACCATCCTCTATGTGCCTGAGGTATTGCCATGATTGATACAGATCCCCTTTGGGCTGTTTATTTCACTTTGTGAGTTAGCATTCTCCTGAGAGCTGTTCTCTGATGCTGCATCCTTAGATCCTTAGGCTCGGTAAAAAGCTTCCCTTGAGTGGTCTTCTCATGCCTGCTTTTGAATTTTATCCTTTGCTGAATGGGCTGAAGTGATAGCAGAGAGAGAGAGAGAGAGAGAGAGAGAGAGAGAGAGAGAGAGAGAGAGAGAGAGAGAGAGAGAGAGAGAGAGAGAGAGAGAGAGAGAGAGAGAGAGAGAGAGAGCAGCAGTAGAGCATTAGCAATGAAAGGACATGTTGAAGCATTCCAGAGAGGACCTGGATAGAAAGAATGTGGAATGGGGCCAGAAGTTTGGCCTAGTGGTAGAGTGCTTGCCTAGCATACACAAAGACTCGGATCCGATTCCTCCATACCACATACATACAAAAAAGCCGGAAGTGGTGCTAAAGCTCAAGTGGTAGAGCTCTAGCCTTGAGAAAGTCCAAGGGCATTGCTCAGGCCCTGAGCTCAAGCCCAAGACTGGCAAAAAAGAAAAGAAAAAAAAAGAAAGAATGTGGAACGGAGGTGACAGAGGGCTGTGAAGAGCAGAAGATAAGAAAATGTGGGCCTTGTCCCTAAGAAGCATTCCAGGGGATTGTCGATCCCTAAGGACTGAGGGTCTCAGACACCCACATCCTGAGAGCTCTAATACTTGTCATTATAATAGGGCTGAAAATCCCAACATCTGAGACCTACACATGAGTCCTAATACTGGAAAGCACTGTGTGCCACTGCTGGCTTCTGTCTGCTGTCAGTGCTCATAGCTACTGCTGAAAGCCAAGGACTGCAGTAGTCATCAAGTACTGGTTATTTGAATACCTGGATCTATAGATCCCCCTGGTTATTAGGGGAGGAATCAGTAGCCTCTGAGGACACCAAAGGTGGATACTCAAGGGCCTTGGGTACTCAAGGACCCAGGACTGCCAGCCACAGCCAATCCCCTTTCCTATTAATACTTCCAAACTGATTAAAGATCCCAGACAGATTGGTAAGCCTGCAACTCATTGCAAAGAGCTGGAATGAAAATGTACCTTACCACTGGCTCTCAGTTATTTCTCCAAACTGAAAGGATTATATCATAGAAAGCATAAAATGCACCTAAAAAAATATTGTCCAGTAAAACCCAATAGACATAAGGTGTGACATCCCTGAGGAGGGCCAAGTCACAAAAGAGCTAGTCATTCTGGAGACCAAGTTAAATAATTCATAAGTGGATCTTTCGGCCCAGCTCGCACCCTGGAGTACAGGGTTATGAAATGCCTGACTAGGCAACGCTGCCTCTGTTGAGTCTTGCTTGACTTGGCCCCCACAGAGGCGGCTCCTCTGTGATTTGGCTTTCCCCATGCATCTCACACCTTCCCCAGTGACCTTCTCACTCTGTGCTCAGCCTTTCTGTGTCGACTGCTGAGTGTCGACATGCACTCACGTCATCCAGTTCCCAGCGTGCACATGGTAGAATCATTCATGATATTGCCCTCTGGATGCACACTAAAGTTTGTAGTTCTGCTCAGGCCTCTGAAATCATTTCTGGGACAATAGTGGATGTAAGGGTGTGTGTGTGTGTGTGTGTGTGTGTGTGTGTGTGTGTGTGTGTGTGTGTGGTGTGTGTTCTAGGCTATTGTGTCAGAAGTGTCAATCTCCAGATATACAAGGGAGAATGCAGCTCAGCTCGGGTTCTTTCAATAATTCTAAGACCATTAATTAGAAGATAAATGCAGCATACAATTCCATCTTGCTGCTTCTTGTAGTTCCTTAACCTGCATAGCACTTTCTATCAAACCAGACTTGCACTTGAGTGCCTACTTCTTTAGAGTGACACACTTAAGTCGTGTGTTGTTATTTATTTTGACATGAAATTTTCCAAGACCCATGAGCACACTGAATCATGTGACCAGGGGTTTCTGCACTTCCTTAAAGCTCTGTATCATCCTGCTTTACTTATGATCATTGGTCACAGTCCCTCCCTGCTCAGACTTCCTCAGCTACTCAGAAATCATCTCTCTCTCTTACCTGATCTTTGGGTCCAGGGCCTAAAATCTCAGTTTCAGCAAATACCATCTGAAGACAAGCTACGTGTGTGTGGTGGGAGGGGTTCTGACACCCCAGAGATGGCTTTCATAGTCCTGTCATACTTGGGCTCCTTCTGAGTGAACTAAGGCCCATAACATGATTTACTATAGCATTATTTTAACACTTTGCCTGGGTAACTGTTTTGCATTCATTAATAATGCAGGCTCTAAATCATACTAAGTATGATCTTTAACAACATTCTTTTTCTTTTTTGCCAGTCCTGGGGTTTGAACTCAGGACCTGAGCACTGTCCTTGGAGCTTTCTCAAGGCAAACACTCTACCACTTGAGCCATAGCACCACTTCTAGCTTTTTCTGTGTATGTGGTATCAAGGAATCAAACCCAGTGCTTTGTACATGCTAGGCAAGCACTCTACCACTAAGCCAAACTCCCTTCAACAAATTCTTATCCTCTCTACAGTTCTTTCTCTATTTCACATAATGTGGCAACTCTCACCATCATCATCATCATCATCATCATCATCATCATCATCATTATCATATCAGTCTGGTAACTTGGTTGTTGAGAAATCAGATGATGTTTGTAGAGCACTATCCTGGGATATATTATAATAAGTACCTGGTAAGTATTTCTTGTTTCATAGTTCTTCATTCTTACAAATTGAGAAACATTCATCCTGAAGCTTATGAATCCTCAAGATGTTTATCCAGTGCAGTAGAGTTGGCTGTCCCAGCTTTGTTTCAAATGTAGTGAAGAAGCTGGATTTGGAAGTCAGATTTTTATGCATTGGGTTTAGATGAAAAGTAGTTTCCCTTGACTCAGGCTATGTTGGCTCAAGAAGTAGCAAGGATACCCTACTGCTTAGCAAATGGGTTTTTGTTTTCTTCCCCAGCCACTCAATTAAATTACATTTCCTACCTCACTGGTCAACTATGTAATGCTCACCATTAAAATGGAGAGGAAGTCAGGTAACCAGTTTCAGACCTGGCTTATAAACATGTCCCCTGTTCTAGTTTTCCTTTTGTTCCCATCTGCAAAGCTACATCTTGAAAACATGGCAGCCAGGAAACAGAAGGAAATAAGTTTCCTGAACTAGTGCTTAGACAAGAGCCACCTAGCATAGGAGTGACATGTTAGATCACAAAACTGGTAGAAAAGGCACACTAATGTGTTGAGATTTGAAAGTATGGCTGCTGCACCTTTGAGAGAAATGGTAAGGGCCTTTATCTGTCCCGTAGTCAGAGGAAGGATGAGCAGGATGGCTGAGAATGCTAAGAACGCCTGTCACAAAGTTTAGAAACTTGGCCTAATATGGGAACAGCTTCATGTTAACATGGCAAACTTTTGGTGGCCATCTTGGCCACCCACTTTGGCTCCATGGGGTAAAAAATACTAAAAAAAATTGTTTTTCGATGCCTCTTCAAGTCTCGCAATAACGGAACACTGTGTGTAGGAGGCATCTGAAGTGGGAAATGCAGTAAGTCTGGCCCATAAAAGATGAGCACTAGAAGCTGTAAAATGAGCTAAGAAGAAAAGCATGATGAATGTTTTCTTGGCTTTAAACCGTGAGGTCCCCATTCCCCCTCCCACGTGGCTGGAGAGAGCAAGGGGCACTTTGCAGAGAGAGCCTGAGTGAGGACGTGTGGCCACTGAACTACCCAGGGGCCCTGGCTCAGGCAGTGGATTGGGGGATAAGGCTGAGCTCCCTGCTAAGATTCAAGAGAGAACCCTGAGTTTGCCGAGTAACAGAGCCAGGACTACTACTCGGATAGGAAAGTGGGGACCCGAGTGAGAGTACCAGGAGAAGGAGGATTTGACTTAGGACAGGAAACATCTTCCTGGTCACCCGTGGCTCAAGCCTGTAATCTTAGCTACTCAGGAGGCTGAGACCTGAGAATTGTGATTCACAAAGCCAGCCTGAGCAACAAAGCCTTTGAGACTCATCTTCAATTAAGGAGCGAAGAGCTGGAAGTAGAGGTCTGATTCAAATGGTAGAAGAACAGCCTTGGATGAAAAGGCCTTGAGTTCTGGCCCCAGAACCAGCATAAGATAAGGGGGAGGGGAGCAGGAGACAGTAAACATATCCTTCAACCAATCCTCTGCCAGAACAGGTCAACCCACACAGAAGATGTGTCTTTGTGTTCACTGTCTGGCCCAGCACCCTAACATTGGAACACCCCTCTTTCCCCCTTAGTTTGTGTTATTTCCTAAAATCTTTCAAAGGACAATTCAAGTGCAACCTTCTCCGTGAAGCCATCTCTCTTTATTTTAGTCCCTATAATCTTATTTTAGGTAGAAAAACCAAACCGTAGAAAGCTCTGCGTTAGGCTCTTGTGTTTGTTATTCACACACCCTGTGATTTTGTGCATAATTCTAACAAACAAAACTCACTTGATCTCCCTGGAACTGATTTGGTAATCACACTTACTTTGTGATGGTAGCTCTATAGAGACCTGTTGTGTGGTATACACGAGGGCGCTGTGCTCGCTGCACAAAGTGGTTAGTTTTCTCTGCATGAATAAACACACAGAAAACATTTGCATGAATTTTATTTAGCAGTTTTCTGTGCTTGGCACTCAGAGACAGTTCCATGCATAAGGGCAAATTTTTATACACCTTTTCTTCATACATATTTTACATAACCCTTTTATTGCCCCCTTTTATAATATTTATAATACTGGATACCCACTAGGTATATAAATACATTTATCTACAACACCTCAAAACCAAAAATCTTAATAATCTGTATTATTTTTACTTGTAATACTGTATTTGCATTTCCACACCATTTAAAAGTTCTAGCTTGCACCAAGCTTCAACTTGTTTTCTTAGCATTAAAGAATTTGAAGGGGAAAGGAAAAACAATGGGAAAAAAAAAACCCCAAACTTCAAAATGCAATGAACTATTTGATTAAAATGGAGATCTAGCTGGGAGCCCACAGCTTGCACCTGTCATCCTAGCTTCTCAGGAGGCTGAGATCTGAGCATCACAGTTCAACTTAGCCCAGGCAAGCAAATCCATCTTATCTCCAATGAACCAGCACAAAACTGAAAGTGGAGCTGGCTCAAGTGGTCGAGTACCTACCATAAGCAAAAGAAGCTAAGGCAGAGACACAGGCCCTGAGTTCAAGTCCCAGTACTGGCACAAATATGGAGATCTCTAGGAGGTGTGAGCATGGAAAAGAAATAGTTGCAGTTCCTGGAACCTGGCAGGGCTTCTAGGGCCACAGAGGCCAATGAAGAAACAGTGGGGGGGTCCCAAGTCTGAACCCAGTATTGGAAACCAGGCTTCTACTCGAAACCTCTGCTCTTGGCATCACCTGAAAGACTATAAAATTGATCCTTCTTCACACTCTTGTTTTCCTCACCCTTCCAAGCTGCATGCTGTGGGATGGGCACTTGGGCATGATGTACACTCTCCTGGGTCCTGAGGATCAGAGTATCCTTTGCTCAAGGAATCCAGAACCAAGACACATCCTTTGCTGGGCACCAGTGGCTCATGCCTGTAATCCTAGCTGCTCAGGAAGCCAGGATCTGAGGATCACAGTTTGAAGCCAACCCAGGCAGGAAAGTCTGTGAGATTCTCATTTTCAATGAACCACCAAAAACAACCCAAGAGAGTGGGAGGTATGGCTCAAGTGGCAGAGCACCAGCCTGAAATGAAAAAGCTAAGGGACAGTGCCCTGGCCCTAAATACAAGCCTCAGTACCAGCACAAAAAGAAAGAAAGGGAGGGAGGGAGGCAGGGAGGGAGACAGGGAGGGAGGCAGGGAGGGAGGCAGGGAGGGAGGGAGGGAGGGAGGGAGGGAGGGAGGGAGGGAGGGAGGAAGGAAGGAAGGAAGGAAGGAAGGAAGGAAGGAAGGAAGGAAGGAAGGAAGGAAGGAACAGTGGATGTACCTTTTGTTCCCGCCAGGGACCCCACTACAGACAGTGTCCCCGAAAAGCTGCTCCTCAGTTACCCCAACATTTCTCCTAGAACCTCGATAGGGTAAACCCTAACAACTTTCCTCAGTGAGTTCAAACCCCCTTTACCACGCACACCTTCTGTCTCAGCCTCTGCACTCTCTCCCTCCCCACCCCACTCTCTCTCTCTCTCTCTCTCTCTGTCTGAGTTTCCTTCTGCGCTTCTCTTCACCAGGCGTCACTGGGCCCATCCACAGTAGCACGTCCAGTGAAGAGAGTCCACATTCATCCAAAAAAAAAAAGCATCTTTCCGAGGAAGCCAAGTCCTGGATCCCAGCGCTGTGGCGCGCCCGGAGCGCGGGCTTCCGGGAGGAGCCCTGTTTTGGGGATGCAGAAAGTCACCCGCGCAGTCTGCGGAGCAGTTTTCCGAGGGAAGCAGCCACGCTGCGCCTCGGGCCCGCGGTCGCCCCGCGCGGAGCCGGGGCGCAGGCGTGGGCGGGCCTGGTGTCCGGGGGCGTCGGGGCTCCCGCGTGGCGGGCCCGGCCCGCGCGTGTGCGGCCGCCTTGAAGGTGATAATGAAGCGATCCTTCCGTCTCTTCCAGGGCGAAGCACGGCGTCCCAGCGTCTCTGGCTGTGCTTGGGCGTGGGGTTGTCCTCCTCCAGAAACACACAGGAACGACGACGACGACGACGACGACGCTAGAACCACCCGGCTCCTGGCTTCCCGGGGAGGAGGACGAGCCCGGGCGCCCGGCGGTCACACCATGTGCACCGACATCTGGGAGGAGGCGGAGCCGGGGCCGGCGCCGTACTGCCGGCCGTCGCAGGAGCCGGCGGCCTGCTGGTTGGCGGACGGAGGGCTGATCATGTGCACGCCGTGCTCCACGCCCGCGGGCAGGTACTGCCTCTCCCCGAAGGCGCCATTGGACGGCGAGGAGCAGAGTAAAGTGCTTTGGGAGGCACTGAGTTTTTCGGGGCTGGCGGCCAGCCGGGGGGAAGCGGGGAAGTTGTACCCGTAGAGGTTGTAGGGGTTGTGCAGGGAGAAGGCGTTGTAGGAGCTCTGCTGCACGTGGCCGCCGCCGAACACGTGCGGGGAGGACGAGCCGGGCGCCGCCGTCCCGGCCTGCACGACGTACGGGAACTGCGAGGCGGGGAAGGACCCCAATTGGCCGCCGTAGGCGTCCATCTTGCTGTTGCTAGGCAACGAGGGGGGCGTCGGTATGCCCGAGAGCAGCGAGGGAGTCCTCTGCGCCATGAAGCCGTCGGAGGGCTGCGCGGCGGCGGCGGCGGCCGCGGCGGCCGCGGCGGCGGCGGCGCCGCTCTGGAGCCGGTTGTAGCCACTGTCACTCAGCCCCGGGTAGCTCGGCAAGGCGGCCATGTTGCTTCGGGCGCAGGGTGGATAGTCGGAGAGGTTGAGGTTGCACAGCTGGCTCTCCCGGCAGCCCACGTTGAAGGTGTTGGGGGCCAAGTGAAAGGTGGGAGGAGAACAAGATGGAGACAAGAGGTGAGAAGAGGCGGACGGGGACGGGGTCCCGGTGCTGGACGTGGTCGGGGACGTGCCCGTGCTGCCCCCTGGAAAACAAAGCAGAAGCCACACGGAGGGTTGTTCAGGCCGGCCTGCGCAGGCCCCGTGGACGCCACGCGGGACCCCGACCCCGCCCGGGGCGCTGCCCTCGACCCCGCCCGGGACCCCGCCCGGGACCCCGCCCCGGACCCCGCCCGGGGCGCCGCCTGCAGAGCTCTGAGCCGGCGGACTGCACACCCAACCACCGCTGTCTGCAGTTCCCGGACAGTGCTCTCTCTTTGACCACACATCACTTATTTATTCATATAATTTTATTATTTTTTTAAAAAAAAACCACACTGAAGTCTTTGTCTTTTTCTGTAAAAGCTTACTTAAAAAAAAAAAAAGTTGAAATAGACCAGGTACTGATGGCTCACACCTGCTATCCTAGCTACTCGAGAAGCTGAGATCTGAGGATTGAGGTTCAAAACCAGCCCAAGGAGAAAAGTCCATGAAACTCTTATCTCCAATAAGCCACTAAAAAACAAAAACAAAAGCCCTGAGTGAAAAAGCTAAGAGACAGCATCTAGGCCAACCAGTACCTTAAGGCTGTGAGTTCAAGCCACAGTACTAACACCAAAGAAAGGCGGTGGGGACACATGTGGCTGAAGGCGTCTGAGAAGAATGAGCTTCTTAGGTCTCCTCTTTCTCAGGATCAAGAAGCAGTAGAGAGAACAGGCTGTCTCTCCCCCAGTGAGTGCTGGGGCTGGGTTCTCACTGAGTTCCAGAGTGAGTGGCTGCTTGATCTTCCCTGAAATAGCCTGGTGACTTTCCCTCCCTGCCATTGTAGTATCATGTCACCAACACAGGACAGCGGTGACCCCTCCAGGCTTATAGTACCCTTTATTTCATCCACAGCTCTTATCCAGGACTCTTAAGAACCTAAATACCATAAAAAAGTAAAGGGCATTTTAGGTAGAAAGGAGTGGAATTAAGCTATTTTATCAATGAAGAGAATCTGACAAAGACCAGGAAGATTCCAGAGAGCTGGGATCCAAACCACCCATAGTATCCAAGAAAAGAAAGCAATGCCCTAGGTGAGAGTCAAAGGCAGGACACTTCAGTGATCAACTCAGAAGTTCACCGCGAGTGGGAGAAACACAGAACACCAGCGACATTCCACTGCAGGTAGTGGAACTAGCTATAGAAGTAAAAATACGTGGCTCTTATTCATTTTATTTCAGAATTAAGTTTTTTGGTGTTTTTTGTTTGTTTGTTTTGTTTTTTTGCTAGTCCCAAATTCGAGGCCTGGGCACTGTCCTTGGGCTTTCTCAAGGCTAACACTCTACCACTTGAGCCACAGAGCCACTTCTGGCTTTTCTGTGTATGTGGTATTGAGGAATTGAATCCAGAGCTTCATGCAAGTGAGGCAAGCACTCTGCCACTAAGGCCATACTCTCAGCCCTTGGAGTTGAGTCTTTTTAAAGCCAAACTAACATCATCTCTTCCTTGGTCAAAATAATTTGTCCAATGAACTTTCAAGGTATAATTGGATTTAGAGTCAACCCAAATCAGGGTTGATGACCATAGAGTTATTTCATGAGATTCTCCTTCCTCTTTCTACAATTTAAATCCATATGAAAAGAAATAAAGTGATTTAGCTGGGAGTTTGGCCTAGTGGTAGAGTGCTTGCCTAGCATGCACGAAGACCCGGGTTCGATTCCTCGGTACCACATACATAGAAAAACAGCTGGAAGTGGTGCTGAGGCTCAAGTGGTAGAGCTCCAGCCTTGAGAAAGTCCAAGGACAGTGCTCAGGCCCTGAGCCCAAGCCCAGGACCGGCAAAAAAAAAGAAATAAAGTGATTTTTTTTCACTATATGATAAAGACGGTATTGTGAATATTACCAACAGCGAGCTATAGGCAGAAGAGCTCAAGTCTGATTCCAGGGGCACTGACTTTCTGCCCAACTTCCAGCAATGCAGGCTTCCTTCTCACACGTAGCTGTGAAATGAAGGGCTAGAACCAAAGGACTTCAATCTCTGTCCCTCTCAAGCTGTCGCTGTGTCTGGGGATTAACACCACAGGTGTGGTGTCAATGGCCAGGCCCAGCTTCCAAGGAATCCTACGAATGAGCTGTGGAAGGAGGAGATTCTGCAGGGAATTTGCTGTTTCTGAAGAGCCCATGGCCTCACTCAGTGTGCCCTGCCGAACACTCAGAGCTTCATTTCCTTTCCTCTTTGCCATGTCTGACCCCCCTCCTTTATTCCCACCCCCAAAGCCATGAACTGTACTGCCTTAAGTGCTCTGGCACAAATGGAGAAACTTGACTCTGGCTGTAAGGAGATTTGTGTTTTATGAGATATGTACCTGGTTCTCCTCTCTTTGAAAGCCTGTGCTGCTCTCCCTGCTCCGGTGTTTATGGGCCCCTGAAGAAAGGGGCCCACCTGTTCAGCCTGCTGGACCATCCCATCCCACCATCCTGTGGTGGACAGAACCCCGACGGGCACCAGCCTTCTCCCCCTCTAACAGGAAGTGCTGTATGGAGCATATGACTTTCTACAACTCTCAATGGTTTTCTCAGATGGAACCACAGGGGAACAAATGGCACTGATTTAAGGCCTCACTATCAAAAAATAAATAAATAAAAATAAGAAGGGAACTATGAACAAGTTACAGGGATTTCTGCTAAGCAGATGAGAGGCACATGTTCAAAAGTTTATAGTCAGCTTGCTTTGGCTTTTAAATGACATACATTCACTGGAAATGAGAAGTAGGTGGCCTGTTTGTGGAGCTTTGGAGGGGGTGAAGGCCTCCAGATGAACTAGTGTTTGAAGCAGGGGACAAACTTGTTCAAGGGAGGGTCACATAGCTTCTATCCTCTTTGAACAAATGTTCAGAAAGCACTCCATTCAGATAATAGCTTCTTTTCTCCCCCTGAACTCCACAAAGAGAGAGAAGATAATGGTATTCATTTTGCAAAGAAGCAAACTGAGATACTGAAACATTTTTATTCTCTTAGGATTGAATAGCTCACAGACTCTTAAAAGGACTCCAAGTGCCAACCAGTGAAAAATAACCTTAAGGGAACAGGTACCCCCTCACCCCCACTCACACAATCTCTGCCACCACTCTCTGTGCATTCTAATATGTGGCTGCGCAGAGAACCTGCAAAACAGAAAAGCTAGGGCAGAGAAGGAGGCCAGGCTACATGGATACAGCAGGAGTCAACACTGCCTCCCCTTCTGGGAAACCCTCCTCTTCCCTTCACCTCTCTTCCTCTCTGTATCTGCCAGATCCCCAGTACTCTGCCTCGGTGTAAATGTATTTAATGGACAAACATGCACCGTCCACCCAGATGGACCTGTTTGCAATTCCAGCTAGTTCAGTGACCATGGGACCTGGGAAATTTCTCCTCTTCCGGCTTCAGATAAAGAAGTCACTAATGTCTACCCCCTAGGGAGGTGCTGGGAGGTGCTGAGACCCTGTATATCACACGGTGTTTATAACAGTGTGTGCTGTGTGGGCAGGCACTGTGCTCCTCTATGAGAGGAATAAAGAAAACTAGCTGAGCACTGGTGGCTCATTCCTGTGACTCTAGCTACTCAGGAGGCTGAGATCTGAGGATCAGGGTTTGAAGGTCAGTCCAGGTAGAAAAGTCTATGAAATTCTTTAATTAACCAGCAAAATGCTGGAAGTGGGAGCATGGCTCAAGTGGTAGAATGCCAGCCTTGAGCAAAACAAGCTAAAGGAGAGCATGAGGCCTTGAGTTCAACTCCAGCACCTTCAGAGACTGAAAGATGGGGGGAGGGGGTGGCTACTCGAGCCATCTGGGTCCCAGAGATGGTGTTCAAGTGCAGGCCTTTGCCTGTAGAGTATGAACAGGCGGGTTCCACAGCCACAGAGGAGAGGCGCAAGCCCTGTTGTTACAGATCAAGGCACCTCCATGCTTCCAGCGATGGTAAGCTGGACCTGCTGAGCCATATCCCCTTAGGCTGGGACAGCTCTAGATCCTCTCCTACTCACGTGGCCCTCCTCCCTGCCTCCACCTGGGATGAGAATGCAGCATCCTGTGCCTCCATTTCACAACACAGAGCTGGCTGGTCACAAATAAGAGCTTGGCATGTTTCCCTCAGCCCACCAAAGTCTTCACTTCTGAGATAATTGACATATAACGAGACAAGTGCCGGGATATTACTGTTTCAGGGCCAGCTCCCTGCCCTGGCTTTCACGTAGGGAATGAAAGGAAGAGGTACACATTAAAATTCATATCCAATAGTCAAGGCAAACAGCCAAAACAGCCAAAGGAATCTGTGTTTAGCAGTGATCCCATACGAGGACAAGAATCTAGAATGTTCTGCGGACCGTGAAGACAAGTTAAATGTGACCGTGAAAATCCTGAATAAGAAACCTGCTGACTTTTGCATCTTCAAGTCTATCACTTCCAGATTGAAATATGGAGGTTTTCACATAGTTTCCTTTTGGGTTTATTTTGTTGTTTTTTCCTCCTTTCTGCTTCCCACTCCCCTCAAAAAAATTTGAAAACCAACTCCCATCTGGGCTGGTAAATGTCTATGTCATTATTTAGTGCCACAAGTCAGATTCTTCTGTCCTCTAACTCCTTAGCTTAGACTCTTCCCAAGAAGTGAAGATTCACAGTAGATCCCCAAGTTTTTAGTCAAGTAGTAGGTAGAATATCAGCATTCACAACTCACCTGAAGGAATGGACCAGGAGGCTGTGAAGTTGGATGCTCACCTGAACTCAGGATAACTTCTTAACTGAGATGAGTGCCCTTCTCCTAATACAGTGTAGTGCACATGGAACTCTGCCATTTCAATCTTAGAAAGACTCCTAGCACCTCCCTTGCCATAAAGTTCAAGATATATACAGATCCAGTTCAGCACCAGAAGGACGTAAAGGTAGAAGGAAGTAGGTGAGGAATCTACCATGCAAAAGGAACAGCACATGAAGAAAAGAGCACAGCATGCTTAGTAAAGTAAAGCCAAAGCCAGGAGCTGGCTGCTTATATCTACCTGTAATCTTAGCTACCCAGGAAGCTGAGAGCTGAGGACCAATGTTCAAAGCCACCCCCAGGCAGAAAAGACTGTGAGACTCTTACCTCTAATTAGCTGTCCCTCCAAAAAGGCTAGAAATGGGGCTATGACTCAAGTGCTAGCTTTGGATGAAAAAGCTCAGGGACAGTGCCCATACCCTAAGTTCAGTCCCTAGTTCTGGCACAAAAAAGGGGTGGGGCGGGGAAGGAAAGAGAGAGAAGAAGGAAGAGAGAAAGAGGAGGGAAATTAAAATCCATATTCCTGGAACAACAAAGTGGAGTCAGCTAAAGCTGGAATCAGTCAAGGATAATAATAGGAAATGCTCACTGAGTATTTAGTCCTAAGTACTTGTGTAAGCACTTTATTGCCCTATTTAAGGCATTAACTTGTCTCGTTCTCATTGTCACTATCTTCATGTTAGAGATAAAACCTCAAAGGCTAGCACATGCTTGGTCTCAGGGCCTCTGGCAAAGGACATGCCTTCCCAAGAGAGGCTGGTGTGAGCATCAGTGGGAGATGGAAGGGCAAATAGAAAAGATAAAGGGGCGAATATGGTTGAAGTACTTTATATACACATGTGAAAACAGAACAATGACCTCTGATGGAACTGTTTCAGAAGAGGGAAGGGTGATGAAGGAGAGAGATGGGGAGGGGGGCAGATTTGATCTGTGCACATTGTAGGCCTGTGTGAAAATATCATATCATGCCTGTTAAAAAAAAAAGTCTTTCCTAAGAGAAAGCAGACAGTGGTCACTGGAGAATGTTAAGCAAGTCGGCATAGGGAGCTGATATGACTAGCACTTTGCTGGGCGCTGTGTGGAGACTACTTTGAGGGAAGATGCAAATACTACAGAGGACACCACAGCTATCCGAGTGAGAGATGGTGACAACCCGGAGTGGGGTGGCATGAGAAGTTAGCAATATGGACATACTGAAGGACTCAGTACTAAGGGGGTTTGGAATGGGGCAGAGAGAAATACCCGGAAGGAGAGGTGGATCTATTCTCAGAGAAGTTACTGGATCCATGAAGGAAATTACACTACAGACTCAGTTTTAGACACACTGAGCATAAGAAACACTGGGGAGCTGGGTACCGGTTGTTCATATCTGTAATCCTAGCTACTCAGGAGGCTGAGAGCTGAGGATCATGGTTCAAAGCCAGCCAGGGCAAGAAAGTCTGTGAGGCTCTTATCTCCAATTAACAACCAGAATACTGGAAGTGGTGCTGTTTTAAGTGGTACAGCACCAGCTTTGGGCTGTAGAGCTCAGGGACAACACGCACGCCCAGAGTTCAAGCCTCATAACTGCCAAAATATTTTTTTAATGGGGAAAGAAATACAATGTATTATCAATTCTAAGTTGAATATCAGATAAACTCTTATATGAAATGCTTGGCACCAGAAGTGTTTGTGTTTTGGGGTGTGTATATTGTTGTTTCAGATTTTAGAATATTTGCATATACATAGTGAGATACATTGGGGAATAGGATCCAAGCCGCCACATGAAATTTCTCATTGTTTCTGTACTACGTGACACAGAGCTTCGTGGTCTGTGTGTTTCCACTGGCAGTGTGACATCAGTGCTCAGAAAGTTTGGGGTCTTTTGGAATGACTCTGATTTGTAATTTTCAGATGCTTGCTTTGGGCTGCTATTTTAGAGATGGACTTGACACGAGAGGCTCATTCTTAAGGTGTGGGCCAGATTACAGAGGTAAGATCTTCAAAATCAAGGTCCACCTTCAGTTGTGAGCTGCCTGACATTATTCCATCTCAGAGCTGCAAGGAGGCAGCTGCACACGCACTGTCTCTGAATCACTGTAATGACCTCACAGGGCCAAAGGCTGGATTTTTGCTTCTCAGAATTTTACTAGTATGACTTGCTCATATCTGATCCTTCTCATTCCAACACAAATCAAACTCATTAAAAAAATCAACTATGGTAATTCTGATGCGTTAGTGGCATGACAACCACTAAGATACCCAGTGCTGTTGACATCTTTAATGTTTAGTTTAGCCCATGTCTGTTAGCATCTGAGCTGAACAGGAGGCTTTGGAAATGTCAGATCGTGTTTTCCCCAAAGGAGAAAAACTGCCAGCTCAAGTATCTCCTAAAGTGTAACTTTCAGCACAAGTGTCAAATTGCTTAGGTTCCTAAAACCTCTCAGATTGGCCCATATCAATAATACTGTAGAAACTGAGGCACTGGTTTTATTCACCAGAACAAGACCACATTGTACTTGGCTTATCATGGACCTAAGTTCTTATTCTTCTTCTCTTCTGTTTCTGTTTCTTCAGTCATTTTGATGGCTAATCTCAAATGCCAACTTGACTGGACTGAGAGACACCCAGCCTTTGACCTCTGGGGCCTTTTCCGGAGGCAATTAGATCTTACAGGCTCTGGCTTCACCAATGGCTTCTCCATTAATAGATTCAAAGTTCAGATGAACCAATGTCCTGCTCCAAGGACATTAACCACCAGTAAGGATGTGCCTTGACCCTGGCTCCTTCCCGCTGTTCCTTTTCCTCTTAATCTCTAGCTGGAGGAAGGTAGGCTAACAAGGAGAGTGAATGAGGGGGGATATGATTGCAGTGGATTGCAGGTAAGGAGTGAGAGGCATAAGGCAGAGGGACAAAGTCCACCCAGCACAGCAATGGAAGAGGGGTGGTCTTTTAGACAAGTATTTGGGGAAAGGACAGGTTAAGTTTCTACAGGCTCATAACAGCCTCTGCCCACTGTCCAGAACTAAGATTTTTCACATCTACAAAACTGGAGGAAGAAAAATTGATGTGGCTAAATATAAGTTATCCTGATCTTTTCAAGGACCAAGGCCCAGTGAAAACTTCTGAACAATCGCTCCCATTCTGTCTCCATCACCATCACAAACACACACCCAGGCTCTGAGGACAGGATCATGAGAGCAGATGAAACATTCATTCTGTGTTGAACTGAAACCCCTTTGGATAACTAAGGAGTTTCAAACTGCGCATGTCAGATTATGAGTGCAGTGTACTGAGATCCACGTCACTCTTCTCCTCCACTGTTCTTCTCCATATCACACAGCCCCACCCATGCCCTCCATTTTCACATATGACTGCATTCTCCTACCCTTCCTCTTGGCATTTTTCTCTCCTCCTCCCCTCGATCTCACTTCCCTCCCCCATGTTCCAGCTTCCTGGTGTTCATTTTGTTAGCCGGTAAGGTGAGTTCTTCGGATGAGTTCCACCACTGGAAAAATGCCGATTCCAGAACCAGTGTGCCAAGAGTGGAGGCCTTGATTCTTTACAAAGCCTCGAGTTTGCTTTGTTCCAGGAGCCCTGTTCTAGCTCCTGTCTTGGTCAGGGACCCCATGCACAACACTCAGTACCCCTGTTGCCCTCCCCAGCCCCATTACTGAACAAAGGCCATGTCCAGGGCTTTACCTTGCTGCTTCTGCATGGTGGTGAAATCCTCAAACGTGAGAGTGCGCACTGGAGGTCTCCAGAAAGCATAGGTCTCCATGATGGCTTCAAGTCCAGTTCTAGAGAAAATGGGGCGAAGGGGGGATCCAGAAAATAGAGTTACAATCATCCCAAAAAATGCACTAATTTTTAAAAATCCAATGGTGGTTGAAGACTGGTGACCCACATCTATAACCCTAGATACTCAGGATGCTGAGATCTCAGTATCTCAGTTCAAAGGCAGCCTGAACAAAATAAAATTGGAGACACTTCTCTCCAATTCACCAGAAAAAAATGATTGAGAACTGGGTTCATGGCTGAAGTGGTAGAATGTCAGCCTTGAGCAGAAAAAAGCCAAATAAAAACACAACATCTTGATTTCAAGGCCAGGAAAACCCTCTCTCTCTCTCTCTCTCTCTCTCTCTCTCTCTCTCTCTCTCTCTCTCTCTCTCTCTCTCTCTCTCTCTCTTTCTCTCTCTCTCTCTCTCTCTCTCAGATATCCTGAAGTGGTTAAACTGGCAGGTGGTATATTATCAGCACAAGAGATATCACCACATGGAGAAATAAGTCTAGAAAAGTACAAGGCACCAATGACACTGCTTACAGGAAGAGCAAAATTGCCTTAATCAGGTCATTTAAAAAATTCATAACTATAACAAACTTTCACCTCTGTCCTTCAGAATTGATTGTTGTGCATGATAAAGAGCATTTGAAGTGGCAAAGGTCAAGGTTACTACTGTCCTTGAGCAAAGTTCAGTGGTGAGGGCTTCTCCACAACAGGACACTGCCAGCCCAGCCACCTCGTACATCACCATGTACACCACCACTGACAAGCCTGTCCACACAGAGCACACAAGAAGGGCGAATGAAACGGAAACAGATTTGGTTCTAATGTTTCCTTAGATCAGAGGAAAGGAAATGAGGGGAAGTGATGGGGTAAATTTTATCAGGGGATTTTGTGCGCATGTGTGGAAATATCACATTGTAATCTTCTTGTTAATAAAATAAATAAAAAGGAAGGGTTGGAGGCGTAGCTCCGTTGGTAGAGTGACAGCCAATGAGCAAAGTGTCCTGTACTGAGTTCAAGTCTCAATCTCCAAAGAATTAAAAAGTAAAGGAAGATTTCTTAATCAACGGAGATGAATATACCAAAAAGGATATTCAGCAAGCAAATACACTCAAGTTTCTACCACAGCAAAAAAAAAAAACCAAAACACTGACCTAAAAGCAAAGAAAGGACTTGATCTCAAAAGTTACCCTGCCAGCCAAAACAATAACAACAAAACCTTCTTCAATTTGTATCAGTGGTTCTTTGTGTGTGATCTCGTAACCAAGCATGTTTCTGAGGACTACAACTTGTCGGGCTTCAGGAAATATCTAATATTTTACAAAATCCATTCCTTGTTTATCACAGGGAGATCTTCACTGGAATTAAATATTCCATACATTGTATGGCGGTATTGTCTGCTGTATCCTTCCAATAATCATATCTTTGTCTCTATGTCTTGATTATGACAGCCTTGTTGCAGATAATAGCATATCTCTGCTGGCATTCCATAGCTCCAGACACGGGATTGTGAGGACTTCACTTAAAATTTTAACATAGCTTCTTCCGATTCTTGACTTAATAACTGTTCTGCTTTGAGCCAAGTAGATGAAGGGGAAGCTATGTGTGGCAGGGAAGGTAGAAAGAGAGTAAGGAAGGTAGACCGCTTGCATCTTTCCTTTGCAAAGCCACTGGAAGGGCCATGGCAGCCCTTCTTGGAACTGTCTGGCTTTCTCAGTTGAAATGAACTCATGCCTCTTCTCTGAGCTGCATGCTTAGATTAACATGAGAAACTAGATTAGATGAGAGCAAATGAGATCACTTGCTTTCACTGACCACAGGGTTCCTTGAGATTGTTCTTCGATGAGCTACTAATATACTGATTGGCTCTTTATTTTGGATCATTTTTTTCCCCTCTGTGAACAGGCCTTACTTGCACAGTTAACTTTCTCAAAGTCTTCTCTGGAATCCTGGAGGCTTTAAATACACCAACACTGGCAAACCAAACTATGTATTTTAAGAAGAGGTTCACAGGAGAGAGTACTGCATGGTGTTTATTAGCTGTTAATCTGTGAGAATAGGAATAGAAGATATCTCCCTGCCGTCACCCTACATTAATGCTGAATTACAGTATGTGAAACTATTGGTGGAGCAAAAAGAGCCCAGGCAATTAGGGAGTTCAGAATAATAAGAGGATGGGCAGAGGAGGTCACGCTGAACCTTGGTGGAGAGAAGAAATAGAAAGACCTGGTTTAGCTCTTACTGCTCTGTTCTGGAATGTTGGCAGCTCACCAGAACCTCTCAGGATTCCCTTTAGGGGACCCTGTTCCACCTTCTGTTCTGTTCTTCCCATGAGCAGGGACCCCCAAAGAGGACACACAACACTGCCTTAAGGGGAAAGAGCAACACCTCATCTCAAAACAGAAGGCTAGAAGGCTGTGATGGTGCAATCATACACACTACTGTGCTGCTAATACTATATTTAATGAGCAGGTGGGAAATGAACTTTGGTCTCTGTATCAAATGGGGGAATGATTCGACTTGGACCACCCCAACTGTACTCTGGAAAATAGTGACAATGTACTCTGTGGCTCAATATAACACTCACCTACAAGGCAGATTTAATATTTGGGAGCCATCTTAAGTGTTGTCTACTTTATCTCTTCTGACATCTAATCATCTTCTCTTTTTTCTTCTTCCCTTTGGTGGTGCTGGGGTTTGAACTCAGGACCTTGCACTTGCCAAGCAGATTCTTAATCACTTGCATGACTCTGCCACCACCCACCTAGTTTTCCCCCACCTCCACAATACTTTATTTTTTTCACTTTTGAGACAGGGTCTCACTTTACCCTCAGGTAAGCCTAAACTGCAATTCTCCTAATTGTGCTCTCCCAAGCATATGTCACCCTACCCAGCCACTGGTAGAGATGGTATTTTACCCTAGAACTATAATCCCTCGAACCTCTGCTTCTCAAGTAGCTAGGGTTACAGATTTAAGTTGCCACACTCAGCCTGGTGCCATCTTTGATGTTAGTTAGTCCAGCCTCTGTGGGCACATTTCCTTGAAAAGGTATTCCATTATTTTAGATGTTCTGTTAGGTTCTGCTGCAATATCTGTTATAACTTTTACCCTCTCCTTCCATTACATGCTGAGAGGGTCAGATATTTCCTACGGGAAGTGTCCTTGCCACATCTCAGGGAGGCCTTCTTTAGCTTAAGGATGTAAGATCCGTGTCTGGTGTCAGGAGCACACACCTGTAATCTTAGCAACTTGGGAGAATGAAATCTGAAAACTGTAGTTTAAAAGCCAGATCAGGCAGAAAAGCCCAAGAGATTCTCATCTCCAATTAACCAGCAGAAAGCCAGAAGTGGAGTGGTGGCTCAAATCTTGAGTGAAAAACAATAACGAAAAAGAAAATGAGCAAGAACATGAGATCTGACTTCAAATCCCAGTATAGACACAAAATAATAAATAATAATATAGCATCCAGCATACCACAGAAACATCCAGTGTCCCTCCATCTTTAACAAGGGGTTTTTAGTGGTAGAGCTAGGAACAAAAGGGTTCTTCTAACTTGCCCCAAACAAAGGCTAAAACCACAATATTACAACCCACACCTTATAACTGTAGATCTAGCTCTCCCAGATTTACACCATACAGAACATAATACCAACCAATCTTTATGTATCCCAACCATGCTTTTCCCAGTCCATTCTCTTCCTTGTCTTGTCGAGAATCTAATTCAAGAATCTTTTTCCAATTCCATCTAAATGGAGCTAAGCAGCCTTTTACTGTCCTTTCTCCATGTAGGTGAATGAGTTTTTGTTTTTGTTTCGATTTTTTGTTTTGTTTGGTTTTGTGCCAGTCCTGGGGCTTGAACTTAGCCTGGGTACTATGCCTGAGCTTTCCTTCCCATCAGAAGTCTGCAAGATGTCTAAAAACCAAGCCATCATTAAAACATGAATCTGAAATAGCACTTCTAATGGCTCAGAAAAGAAAGTATCCAATGAAAAGATGTTTGAAGTTGAAGACAATGCATTATACTCATAAGCTGATGTGTTGAGTTAAAACCACTTTGGAGAGCTAATTAAAAAAATATATATATATACATACATACATACATAATATATATATATAATGAAAAAGACAGTCCATCACCTGGTGATGCTCAGCATGGGATTCTCTGCAGTGGACTAGAGTAAAAAAAAACTTTAGTTTTAGTCTCTGTAGTCTCCAAAGGAGTAGATGATGGCTCATGCCTGTAATCCTAGCTACTCAGGAGGCTGGGATCTGAGGATCACGGTTCAAAGCCAACCTGGGCATAAAAGAACCTGAAATTCTTATCTTTAACATCTAGAAAATGGGAAGTGGAGCTTGGCTCAAAGGTAGAGTGGTAGCCTTGAGCTGAAGAGCTCAGGGACAGCACCCAGGCTCAGAGTTCAAGCCCCATGACCCACAAGAAAGAAAGGAAGGAAGGAAGGAAGGAAGGAAGGAAGGAAGGAAGGAAGGAAGGAAGGAAGGAAGAAAGGAAGAAAGAAAGAGAAAAGCATGCTGTGCTGCTAAACTCTCTGGTTCAAATCCCAGCCCTGCCTCCTCTTGGTATAACCTTAGCCAAGTTATATCACCTCTCTATGCCTCACCCTCCCTAGCTAAAAATAGAAATAGTGATCCCATGGTATCCTAATTGTTAATACCTCTAATTGGAAATGAGGGGAAAAAATCTATCAAAACAAGAAAGAATCTGAAATGAAAGGCTGATGCCCATTGGTCCAAGTCAAGCAGAAGAAATCCAATCGTCCTGCTAGAGTGGTGGCAATCTTCCTGAAATTGGAAGCTTTGCGAGCCCTCTGGGTCTGGGCTAAATGTTGAGGGAGCCCTATGTTACCTAATTGCATTGCTCATTTTCTCCTCAAAAAACCAAAACCGTGTCTTTCAAACCCCTGCAGGCCTCATTATCTTGTAGATATTTCAAACTCAATATGTTAGCCATTAAAAAGACGTCACCCTGTTCAATGACACCAACCCTGGTCAAGAGCCACAGATAATAAAGCCACTGCCAGCTTTCTCTGGCAAAGTCCCATGGCCAAGAGGACAATAGTGGAAAAGGTCCATGACAACAGAGGTGGTGTGGGAGAGTGAGAGAAGGAGAGGAGGGTGGGAGGGAGGGAGAAACAAATAATAAGGCAGAGAAAAAACATTAAGACCACAAGCCAGTGGATATAACAAAAGCTATAACCTGGATGAACAGCAGGAGTTCCGCTGAGCTGCCAAATTCCAGGGGTAGACCAGTTCTCTGTGGCTGCACTGACTACCTCTGTAGATCACTATCCATGCCAGGGACAACAATAGAGCATGTGAAACCTACAGGGTGCTGGTAAGATTGCCGGGAAAGAGCCAGGCAAGATTGGCTGGGAAAACATAGTCTATGGCTGTCTAGAGAACAAATGAAAAGCCTGGCATTTGAACAGGAGGGAGACACTTGGGTTGCTGCATGGGCTGAACAAAGATGAGTGGTCAGCTGAGTGGCTCCCTGCTTTCTGAGTGAATCTTCATCCACAATGGAGAGTAGCATGGTTTTCTAGGTGGATTTGCTGATTCTGAAAGCTAGCACACCTTTCTACAAGTGAAGTGGGGAGTACTACAGTGACTTCAGGGGGAAAACTGGACACGGCAGATGGCAGATACTGCATGAAAGAAGTGTTATTCTCATTTGTAGACTTTCCACTCAAATGGCTAGATGCAAACATGAAGCTGATCATATGAAATAACTGGTATTTTTTCTTTTTAAAATTTTTAGTGTCATATTTTTAAGTATTTGGGATCAACTTAGGGCCTCATGTTTGCTAGAAGAGTGCTCTATCACTTAGGCCATACCTCCAGGGTCTTTTCTGTTCAGTTATTTTAGAGATTGTCTCTTCCATGCTTCTAGAGACGATGGAATCAGTGTGAGGCTGAATGAATTGGCTAGAACTCACTTGGGGGACAGTGGTTCCCCAAACCACTAGTCTGCTAATGGGACAAAACAGGAGGTGGGGGGGCGTGTCTGGACAGCATTGGTCTCCCTGCAGGGAGTCAGGCCTGAAAGGGCTTTCCTTCCAGAAGCAGCATCAGATTGTTTACAGGATTGGGTTCGAGTGAGAGGAAGGAGAAAAATCCCAGGCTCAAAGCCAAGAGTATGTCTCCCAAGAAATGTGAGGAAAAACAGCCAGCTTTCTCAGCCACAACTCTTCAAGCCCTCTGCTCTGCCTTCGAATGACACCTGTCAGCCAGGCCATACTCATAACTCTGAATGTATGAACCCCCTGTGGCACCCCCAGGAAAGTACAGGGGGCAGCTGAGGCCTCACCCTTCTCTCCCTGCCTCCTGCCCCCCATCCCCCACCCCCATCCCCAGCCTCCACAAGAGGCAGGGATCCACAAACCTGAACATGTTTTGGTTTGAGGTTTGGCAAATGCTCTAACTCCAAAGTATTCCACAAATGTTTTGTGTTCTGCAAAACCAAAAGACATTGGCCAAGCACTTCCCACCCACCCCCTCCCTTCCCTAATGTTTAAGCCCATGTGTTTCTTTAAAGGAAATGTAATCCGTATGTTTGGGGCACATTTATATACAGCTCATCAAGCTCTGTTTCTCTGTATGAGCCACTTACCTCCAAAAGGTACAGGGAAGATATCAGTGTTGTAGGGGCCGTGTTAGCACAAAAAGGCTACTGATGACAGGCTCCTTGGAAAGGGCTAACCAGGTCCCTATGCCGGCCTGGACCTGTCTAATCCCAAAGACAACTCGCAAATAATTCTTAGTATCCTTTCCCATCCAAATTTCCCATTGGTAAAATGACTTTAAGAATTCTGGCCCTTGTAAGATGCCATAAGCAGCCAGTGAGAGGTAAACCATTGGGCAGCTGGAGATTGCAGGTGACTCTGTTTGGTACCAAATATCCAGCCACCTTCTGTTTCCTCTCTATGATTTCACCCTAAGGCCTTAGTGACCATGTTTGTGCAAATGTCAGTCTATAAACTCAACTTCTTTTTTTTGCCAGTCCTGGAACTTGAACTCAGGGCCTGGACACTGTCCTTTGGCTTTCTTCAAGGCTAGAGCTCTACCACTTGAGCCACAGCACCACTTCCAGCTTTTTTTTTCCTATGTATGTGGTACCAAGGAATCAAACTCAGGTCTTCAGCATGCTAGGCAAGGAATCTACCACTGGGCCAAACACCCAGCCCTAAACTCAACTTCTTTAGTTTCCACATTTAAGTGAAGCTATATGGCAGTTGTTTTTCTGTACATGGTTTATTTCCCTAAATACAGTGTCCTCTAGGCGTGCCACCCATGTCACTGGAAATGCTGTGCTTTCATTCTCTGATGTAGCCTTCAGAGTTGGGGAGATGCAAGGAAGAGTTCCCATGCAAAATACAAATAAGCTATTGAAGTGGGAGGACAAACCCTTGCAGACATGCACAGCCCAACAGACAAGACAGACACATTTCCATCTGCTCAGCTCATCAGCTGCCAGGACCAAAAGGATGCGCTGAACTTCCTTCTCACTGAGAAGGCATAAAAACCTCATCCCCCAGCTATGTCATTACAACTTACTGGTTGGTGGCAAATCCTCCTATGTGTGCTGATCTTATTTGCAGAGTAAAAAAATGGGGCTCCATTTCCCTGATCACAGGTATAGTGCACAGCATAGTACAGGTCAATACAAGATGTATTGGCAGAACTCCATGCGCCCCATCTCATGCTGCTCACACATCCTTGGGCAGTGACAGCAGTGTCATGGCCTCCGTGCAAATACACCTAGCGCACATCTGACTTTGCACTTGCTGTTTCCTCATCCTAATCCAGGTACCCTCCTGGTACCTTCTCTTCATCTTACCAAGCTTCCGATCCTCAATGCCATATGCAACCTCCCTATCATAGATCATGAACTTGAGACCAGCCTCACCTACAGAGTGAGTTCAAGGACAGCCTGAACTACCTGGTGAGATCCTATCTCCAAAAAAAGAGTTTATAAACAAATCCTTTCAAAACTCAATTTCATAAAGGAAATTATCATTAGAAGTGATATTTACATAAATCTGTGTTATCATACAGTCACACATCACTGAATGGCAGGGACATGTTCTGAGGAATGAGGCAAGGAGCAATCTAACTGTTGCATAAACACATTAGAGTATCCTTACACACATTCAGACAGCATAGCCTACAAGCATTCAACACTCTGTGCTAGCCACTGCCTCACGCAGTCCGTCCTTGACTGATACATGGCAAGGTGAAGTAGAACTGCACAGTGCTCTTTATGGCTCGTGACGTAGTTCTTTTTCCATATACTTTTATTGTAATTAATAGAAGTAAACAGGATAAGATCTTGCTTCATCTGAAAACATTGCTGCAGAGAGGATAGCAGAGCGAACTCCTGACAGCCAACCTGCCATCCAGATGTGAGAAAATGTCTGCAAGCAAGGAAAGACGTCTGACATCTGATGAAAGTCAGTCATGGCTGCCAAGACTAGGCATTCTGTGAGACTAAAGTGTCACACTGATGATTCGCTCTTGTCTACAGAAGATGAAATTCCTTCACTGAAGGTATCTGGCTTCCCCAGACGGTTCAGTTCTCCTCTAACTGTCCATAGAGAATAGATTTTAATTTTGCCCAGGAAAGATAAGCTAGGAAGAATTTAAAGAAAAGAAAGAACTGCTAACCAGAAAACCAGCACAGTTGCCCAGGCATGTTACATTTGCACACGGTGACGCATGCAGCCACAATTAGCAAGAGTATCACTGGATGACAGTCTAGTCAAGATGAAGGTGGTAAGTTTTCAAGAGAGGTGGTTGTCAAGACACTCTCCTTACTAAAGCAAGAAACACATAAACAATTAAAAATGAATAACAAACTAAAAGAGCAATAAAATGAGTACATTTAAAAAGTAATACGTTAGGTGCCTGTGGCTCATATTTGTAATCTAGCTATTCAGGAGGCTGAGATTTGAGGACAGTAGTTCAAAAAAAGCATGGGCAGAAAAGTCCCTGGGACTCTTATCTCTAATTAACCAGCAAAAATCCAGAAGTGGAGCTATGGCTCAAGTAATAGAACACTAGCCTTGAGCAAAAAGCTCAGGGACAGTATCCAGGCTAAGTTCAAGCCCCAGGATGTACATAAAATAATAATAATAATAATAATAATAATAATAATATAAAAATAATACATGCCTATCCAACTAGCCCTAGGAGTCAAATGATGAAATATTTTTACAAAGCTCAGATTATAAAAATTTTCTGAAAGATACTTTATTTGCCTATAACTCCTTATTTCCTAATCATGTGAAATACATGATCTATGGCTACAGGTACTATAGCCACTTACAAAATCTTGTTGGAAAAACTAATATATTTGACAAGCTTTTCTAATCACAAATCACTGACTACCATATTTTATGAAAGTGGACTGCCAGTGGAATAGTGAGGTTAAAAGAGACCCATGGGGTATTTGCTAAAATGGTGGTGATCAATTTCAAGATGGATTTTGGGAAAGGTCTGTGACTCATTTTTAATGTTAGTTTGTTTTGGTGGATCATGGGTGTTTGAACTCGGCCTGGGCACTGTCCCTGAGCTTTTCAGCTCAAGGCTACCACCCTACCCTTGAGCCAAGCCCCACTTCCCATTTTCTAGAGGTTTCCTGGAGTTAAGAGTCTCAGGTCCTTTTGTGGCCGGGTTGGCTTTGAACCTTGATCCTCAGATCTCAGCCTCCTGAGTAGCTAGGATTACAAGCGTGAGCCACCGTGCCCGGCTCTTCATTTTTTATTATTTTTATAAAGGTGATGTATAGACAGGTGATAGTTTCACAAGTTAAAGAGTACATTTCTTTTTGGACAATGTCACCCCATGCTCTGTGGACCTTGAATTGGCTATCCATTGTGTGTTCCTGATTCAATTCAGGGGCAGAAAATGTAGGCATTTTCAAAAAGCCAGGAGCCAACAATGGGATGCAGAAAAGTGGCCAGTATTCTTACCTGTTTCTTCCAGAATCTCTGAATCCTTTAGCAAAAGGGTTTCGGTCAATTTTTAATCTGGTGATCTGGGGGAAAAATCATACAAATAAATATAAATTGCTTTCACATTGACTGATTGCTTTTTGTCTTGCTCTTAGGAAAAAATAACCCAAAAAAATCACTGTATGGATAACAGCTGTTGTTTTTACTCAGTTTCCTGTTAGTTTGAGATTTCAATTGCAGCTTGATCTAGAACGGGAGCCTGGCACACAGATGTGTGACTTGCTTCTCCCTAAAATCTGAAGTTGGTCATGCATGTGACCGTGAGCTCTTCCACTCCTGTCCTCGCCCTAAAGTGAAGGTGAATGATTTGCCCAGGTCAATGCAGACGTGAAGAGCTTGGTAGTGGGCAGGTGTGTAATATGCACCCTGAGCCCAGACAGCTCCATGAAGAATGGATCCAGTCAAGTAGAATCAGTGGCACCTCAGTGACCCTAACAGCTGACCCATTTCCTACCCCCAGGAATACTCACTGAATGGCCCGAAATGTTCACTAAATAAGATACACAAAGTAAGCTGGACAGGCCTTTGTGGCTCATGTCTGTAATCCTAGCAACCCAGGAGGCTGAGATCTGAGGATCACAGTTCCAAGACAGCTCAGGCAGAAAGTCTGTGAAAGTCTTATCTTCAGTTAGCCAGCCAGAAACACAGAGGTGGAGCTGTGATTCCAGCAGTAAAGTACCAGCCTTGAGGGGAAAAGCTAAGGGATGGCATCCAGGCCCTGAGCTTAAGCTTTTGTATTGGCATACAAAGAAGAAGAGGAGGAGGAGGAGAGAAAGGAGGAGGAGAGAAAGGAGAAGAAGAGGAAGGGAGGGGATGGGGGAGGAAGGGGAGGGAAAGGAAGAAGAGGAAGGGGAAAGAAGAGGAGAAAGGGGAGGAGGGGAAGAGGGAGGGGGAAGAGGAGGAGAAAAAGGACAATGGGTGAACCAAAGTAATAGCCATACTCACAAGACAATATGTTGTAAATGAACTTTACAAATTGGAGGTGGGGCTAGAGGGGAGGTAAAATGGGAGAAAAATGTGGGAGAGGGTAACAATGTTCAACAAGAAATGTACTCACTACTGCCTTACATATGTAACTCTAACCCCTCTGTACATCACCTTGCCAATAAAATTAAATTTAAAAAAAGAAAAAAGGAAAAGGAGGAGGATAGGGAGAAAGAGGAGGAGGAGGAGGAGTGAAGGGAGAGGAGGAATAGAAGGACGAGAGGGAGAAGTATTGGCATTCTCCATGGTAGGTAATTCTAGAAATAAATTAATCTTATTATTTCAGGTCATCTTCTTACTTCTGCTAATTGCAGGATTGGTCCCTAAGACAGCAAAAATGGTTTTCTATGCTACAAGTTCTTCCTTGTCTTTCTTGTGTCTCACCTCGTTGGAAAGGAATTTACCAAAGCCACAGCCTTTACAGGTCTTTAAAAATGCAACGTGAGATTCTGACAGGCAAACCTTAACTTGAAAGAACCAAGCTGCCTTCAAGGTAATTTTTCTCCCCAAACATTCCTTGCCTCTACGACTGTGCACTATTAACATAGCATTAATAATGTAGCCAAAGCAATTCTGCATCTATTTTATAGACCAGAGAAGGAGCCTGAAGGTTTTGGCCTTCTACAGTCCAGTGTCTGCCACGTGAATAGTATATTAAGTTTAAAGAGTGTCACTGCTTTTCTGTTCTTGACTTAAAAATCAGTTCTTTCTTCCTCCATAATCCACAGCAATAAACCACACACCATATTTTCTTTTCATGTTGGGGTTATAATATTTTATTTTCTCTTTCAAGTTGGCTTATCCTGTCCAACTCATTTACGATAGTGGTTTCTGATATATGATTGTGCTGCCATGTTTTCGGAGCCTCCACAAACTCCTATAAAGAGACCAACATTCTACTTCATGGGCCTGGGAGAAATGGTTATGATTCCTAATTTCCACAGCCCAGTGGAACCCAAAGGGTCTGTGTGGAAATTTAATAGAAAGAAGCTATCAATCCTTACGGGAAAACAACACTTCTTTCAAAGATTTAGACAGCTTTATGAAGCATGGGGCTCTACCACTTGTTATTTATGAAGCATCTTTTGTGTGCTTAAAGTAACCAATGAGCTAGGCAAGTGACAAGAGTGCTGCAGATTCCCTGTGTAACTCACTGGGTGTCCTCCTTTTTCCCCACAAGAGAGCTTACAGTCTAGAAGAGAAAGGAGACAGGCAGTAATGGTGACAGTACAGACAAACGATGACAGCATTCACAGGAAAGGCAGGATGGCCTGACAGCTTCCGAGCTCATGCAACAGCTCAGGAATCACCTGAAATGAGGGAGGGAGCTGGGCCTGAAAGACTGTGTGTGGTTTTAATTGTACAAAATGGAGGATGAGGTGAATAAAATATTTAAGAAAAATTACATGGCCAGGAATCAGTGGTTCACTCCAGTGATCCTAGCTACTGAGGGTCACAGTTCAACGTCAGCCCAAACAGGGAAGTCTGTGAGAGTACCTCTAACTACCAAAAAAAAAAGGCAGAAGTGGGAGGAATGGATCAAATAGTAAAGTTCATCTTTGAGAAAAAAAACAGACAACTAAAGGACAGTGTCCTGGCCCTGAGTTCAAGCCCTAATATCAAATAGAGAGAAGAAGAGAAAAGCCAGAGAGAAAGAGAGGGATGGAGGGAGGGAGGGAGGGGGGGAGAGAGAGAGAGAGAGAGAGAGAGAGAGAGAGAGAGAGAGAGAGAGAGGAGACAGAGAGAGACAGAGACAGAGACAGAGAGACAGAGACAGAGAGACAGAGATAGACAAGGAAGCATGATTGGATCTTTAAGTTTCAATCCCACTTCATAACTGCACTCACCAGTTAAAGCCGAATGTGTTTGTCATATCTAGCTTCTTAGTCATGGACTGAGCCACTATTAACTCTTCATTCTCAAATAGAACTGATTTGTGTCCTTCTGCACATCCCTGCCTTAGCCATCCAGGAAGCCAAGCCATCTTCATGAATGCACACCTAAATCACTACCTTCTCTATGGCTACCTCATGTTGGATCCAAGCTTCTTTCCCAGCCTTGCAGGACCAGCACCTCCTAGCTCCCGCCCTGGCTCCAACCCCATCATACCCCTCCACCCAAGCCCACTGCCTATCAGAGCAGTCTGCAGTGCACTGTGGCGGAGCAGCGTCCCCTCGCCTGCCTTTCGCCTACTCTCCATCCTCGAACTCCACTTTCCACATCACCTAGGACTCAGTCAATTCCCTCAGTCAATTCATACCTCCGAGATAGAAAAAAAAGCCTGCTGGTCTCTTTAACTATGTCTTCAATTCCATCTTTGCTCTGAGCCCAAGCACTAATCACCAATTTAATTTGATTGGCATAGTTATTTTCAGTTGCTGTTTCCTGTCGTATAGGTCAAAATCGTATCTATTCTGCATAACACTCAAAGTGCCTAGGACTGATGTGCTTTGGGGCATTCATGGGGATTTGATCAATAGAATGAGTCATCCAATGACCAGGAAGGAACTAAAAATGACCAATCCAAAGCCATGACAAGATTTCGAGATTCTCCATCAAAACAACTTTATTAATTCTACTTGTTTGTGCTGCTGTGTTACAGACAAGAGCCTTCCATGCCCTTCTTTTATAACCAGGCCTATTAGAGACTTCCTGTGCCCTTAAACCTTTTATCTCACTCATGGATGAACTTGGTCCAGGGGTCGATGAGGAGATACGGAAAATTGAAGCTGTAATAACATTTTTCCTCACTGATTTTTATTTCCATTACCTTAACAGTGATTTGTGTTGTCCAAGTTATTTGAAGACTGGCCCAGAAAAGGGCTGGCTTGGTACCATTAATTTTAATCAATACCATTGACGTTTTTACCTAGTAGTAGACAAGAAGTTAATAAATAAGCGAGATCTCACGATGCATGGAAGTACTGGCTCTGAAGGAAATGAAATTTGAATAACCAGACTCTGGTTTTATAGAACTAAGGCTGAAAGAGTTCTCCTTTATTAACACTCTCTGGTTTAATGTGATGTTTTTACCATACTACGAGAAAGGCTTTTCATCAAAGAAATCAAAACACTAAGCCAAGAACTTGAGCCTGTACACATGATAAAACTCTACCCGATTTGATTAGAAAAAGCAATACTGGCACAATTGCCTGCAGACAACGTGTAAGCAGTGACAAGACCATGTCTTTTTTTTAATTCTAACTTCCTGTATGGAAAAAAATCCACATTCATAAAGTCCTTTTCTTTTTCCTTAAGAGATGACACAATGGAAATTATCCTTAAGACTTCACAATGAAAATTTCCTGCTTATTGTGTAGTGTTCAGTCATTTTTGTTTGCCAGTCCTGGGGCTTGAACTCAGGACCTGGGGACTGTCCTTGGACACTTTTTGCTCAAAGCTAGTGCTCTGCCACTTGAGCCATAGCATCACTTCCTGCTTTTTCCATGTATGCGGTACCAAGGAATTGAACCCAGGGCTTCGTGCGCGCTGTGAACACTCTAGCACTAGGCTATGCTCCTATCCTATATATTCAGTCATCTTTAATCCCCCTCTACCAACTTGCTCTCCATTGTGAGACTAGGCATGGGGGCTTGCCTCTCTCCCATAGACCTGCCAAGTTGGCAATGAAAGAGAAAATAATAATAATAACTTCAGTGTGTTAGCAATTCTGGAAGCTGGGTAGCCAAGGTGGAAGGAAGAAACGGAAAACCAGGGGAGAGAGGAAAACATGACATATTCTATGAAAACAAAAAGGCTTTCTTCATATTTCATATCTCAAGAAGCAGAACCACAGATGTATAAAGGAGCCTGCAGTGGAACTATCAGCCAGTTCACTCAAGTAGAAAGCATATATCCAGCGTGCCACATGCTCGACTCTTAGAACTACTGAAGTAGAGGCATCCTTCATCTGAACTTCTGGCTTCTGAGTTTTTGAAAGTCATAGGCCAATTCTGGTCCCTCCCTCTAACATCTGAGAGATAATTTATGTCTCTTCTATTTTGCCAACTGAAAATAATGAACATCTATTCCACCATCGTTACTTCATAAAATCAGTAACTCGGGGTGTGTGTGTGTGTGTGTGTGTGTGTGTGTGTGTGTGTGTGTGTGTGTGTGTGTGTGTGTGTGTGTGTTTTATACAGGGGCTTGAACTCAGACCCTGGGAGTGTATCCCTTGAGCTATGCCTTGACTCACAGATGTTGGGTGGTTAAGTGGAGCTAACAGCTTCACTGACTTTTTTTCTACCCAGGGTGGCTTTGAACCTCAGTCTTCATATCTCAACCTTGTGAGACACTAAGAATACAGGCATGAAACACCAGTGGATGACTCATGCTATTTTATAAGCACATTTGATCTCTTAAAGGTTGACATATAAGGAGGAAGATTGAGCATAGAGATTTAAAGTTCCTTAGGGAGGACAGTGTGCAACAGATCTAAGAAGGCCAAGCCAATTTGATGCTAAAATAAAGAGCAATGTTTCCACCAAACTGGAAGAGCAGAAGGAATTTGAACTGACAAACATAAAGGAGAATAGCATTCCTAGAAAAAATGGTATGTAAAAGCAAGGCAGCTACAATATCAGCCAGAAAATTCTACGTCCATCATTGTGCCCATGTAAATATGTGGCAGAAATAATGAGAAATGGACACTAAATAGAGTTGATAAGATGCCATAGAAGATACTATGGATAAAAGCTGAGGTTCTGGACTTTAGAACCAGGCACTGAGGAGTCAGCAATAGTTTTTGACAGGTAGGTGATGCAATCTGGATTGTTTTACAGAATCTATCTGCCAAAAATATGTGGATGGCTTGTAATACATACAACTGGCATTCTAGATATGTGATAGAAAGCTATCTTAAGGGCCCAAGATACAGGGAACATGATATATAAGATAACACCAGAACAAGGGCAGAAGTAATTAAATTTAGAAAGAAGAATGCAAAGAAACAAGAATTGGAGGTGTAGCTCAAGTAGCAGAGCACCAGCCTTGAGGGAAAAAGACAAGTAAGGGCTCAAGACCCTGAGCTCAGGTTCTAGTACTAACACATGTGTGTGTGTGTGCGCACTGGCAGGTGAGCGCGTGCGCGAGCACACACACACACACACACACACACACACACACACACACACACACACACATACACGGGCGGAGGGGGGTAACCTGGCAAAAGACTGAGGTTACTTGGTTTTATTGAAAACACTGTATCATATTAAATTGCATCTGCACAGCCAAATGGGACTATTTAACAATCGTGCCTCTTGATTTATCTACAGGCTTCATTCTTGTGAAGCCAGGGCTGTAATCATGATGTGAACATGGGCAGAACTGGGCATGATTCATGAGTTCTGAATGTCAGCACATCATGAATTCCTCTATATGAAGACACAGCGATAGAAGCCATTACCTTTTGATTCCAATCTCTTCAGAAGCCAGCACAGCCCCTCTGATGCAAAGAACCTACTTTTCTCATATATATATGTGCAATTTACTGTTTGAACTTGAACTAGCCTCCATCCTGCCTCTTTTCTGCCTATGCAGACACAGTGGGGGGAGGGGGGCAGTGTAGGACAGCCAACTGTGAACTGGATGCCCATCTGAGTCAATGAATTCTATGGGGATGCAGGAGTCAGAAAGAATTGAGAAGGTCACTCAAGGTCATATGGTTTATCAGTGTTGATGTCAGAAATCAAGCTCGGTTTATAGTTAAACAGTTACTGTAAATCTCATGATCTCATCATGGTGACCATAACAGTTCTCTGGCCTCAGTGAAGTGAGGCAATATTTGCTCTTCAGTATTTCACTCTCTTCTGCCAAATAAATCATCAAATCAAAATATGGATTGGCACATCACTGGCTCTGTGAGAGAGGGATTAAAATGGTAGTTGGAACATCATGATGATCTTTTGGGGATGCCAAGGTAAGCAAGAATGGTTCCCATAGTAGGATATGGTAGCTCACACCTATAATCCTAGCTACTTAGGAGACTGAGATCTAAGGATCCTGGTTCAAAAGCTAACCCAGGCAGGAAAGTCTGTGAGACTCTTATCTCCAATTAACCACCAGAAAAACCAGAAGTGGAGCTATGGTTCAAAGAGTAGAGCAAAACGAGCTCAGGGATAGCACCTAGGCCTTAACTTCAAGCCCCACAATCAATAATAATAGTAATAGTAATAATAATAATAATAATAATAATAATAATAAACTTCAGGCTCCACAAGCAATGATGATGATTTCATATTTCAAAACTTTCTGATGAGAAAGAATTTCTAAGGCCAGCTATCCAAATATACCATAAAAGATACAAATGCCTTTTTTATGTGAGCAAAGATGATGACTCACCTGCCTGGCCCAAAATGATCTTCAATCATTTTGAGTACTAAGCAGAGTGTGCAATACAGAAAGCACTGAATGTGATGTAAGTTTCTTGGCTTAAGAAGAACCCCCCCAAAAAATCAGCAGATGGAAGTACACTATTTCACAACAAAATAAACAAACAAAAATCTCTTTGTTTCAAAAGAGGAATTGCTATAGGATCGCTTTGAATTAGACACGTAACATACAATGTTCAAAATTATTTTTATGGGGCTGGAAGTTTGGCCTAGTGGTCGAGTGTTTGCCTAGCATGCACGAAGACCTCGATTTCTCTGTACCACATATATGGAAAAAAGCTGGAAGTGATGCTGAGGCTCAAGTGGTAGAGCTCTAGCCTTCAGAAAATCCAAGGACAGTGCTCAAGCCCTAAGCTCAAGTCCAGGACTGGCAAAAAAATGATTTTTATATGCATCTTTTAAGGAAGCTCATCCAGTGAGACAACTTGCAAATCTAACCAGCCACCCTCTGCCGAAATAAGAAAATATTTAGAATATCCATCATAGCCGATCCACATACTTTCTCCTTAACCTAGCTGATTTAGAAAAGGTATGGACACTAACAGGAAAATCTCCTTTTCCTTAAAAGAAAAAAATACCCTGGCCTAATGCCAATGGTTCACAACTGTAATCCTAGGTACTTGGAAGGCTGAGACCTAAAGATTGAGGTTTGAAGCCAGCCCAGGCAAAAGTGTCCAAGAAAATCTATCTCCAATTAACTATCAAACATGCTGGACTGGGCACATGGAACAAGTGGTAAAGCATGAGCTGGTGTGAAAAAACTGACCAACAGCTTAAGCTCTTGAGGCCAAGCTCCAGTATAAGAAAGAAAGAAAGAAAGAAAGAAAGAAAGAAAGAAAGAAAGAAAGAAAGAAAGAAAGAAAGAAAGAAAGAAAGAAAGAAAGAAAGAAAGAAAGAGAAAAGAAAAAAGGAAGGAAGGAAGGAAAGAAGGAAGGAAGGAAGGAAGGAAGGAAGGAAGGAAGGAAGGAAGGAAGGAAGGAAGGAGAGGGAGGGAAAGAAGGAAGACCTTGTTCATGTGTTTGTCACTGAAGTATTCCTCTGTATTAACATTATTTGTTTACGTGTCTTTCACTCAGCTAAGTCTCTTCTTCTTTAATAATGGAATAGAAAACCTTCGTTCATCAGCTCTCTTTCTGCTGAACCATATTAACTACCCACTAAATACTCAATGAACATCTGACAGACATAACAACAGATCGCATGGATCACCTAGAGGCAAAGTTAGTCTGAAATTGTAAATGAAGTACTATGTCTTAAGTAGTTTGAGAGGCTTTGTTGACTTGGATGCAGGCTGGCAGAGGGATATGCAAGAAACTCTAGGCACAAGTAAAGGTATGAAGCAGACCTCAGTCCTTGGAAGGAACTCCAAATTATGAGGCTCACCGGCCAGGATGTAGTGGATGCACAGGATGTTTTCCTGAGTGACCTCTTACCTGCTGGTTCTGATAGGCAGTGACAGTGGTGAACACAGTCTCGGGAAAGTTGAATGTCTTCACCCCCTCCCCCACAGGGATGGGCTTGGTGGGTGAGAGGTCGCTGCTGAAGTCTTTCCGGATCACGTGCACTCGAGGCTGGTATTTGTGCATGGAGTGCAAGATGATCTGAAATGAGAAGGGGAAGTTTTGTGTTAGGTCTCCCCATCCTTTCAAGTTCTCGGGCAACATACATCATGTGACTGGAACATTATAAGAAGAGGACAGGAAACAGGAAGTCAGTGCAGCTGTCCATGGGTAGAATGGTTGAGTCTTCAGATAACATTACCTGGAACCACAAACTAGCTATCCCAAGCAGGGGTGGTAATGTATTGCATTTGCTTTAATTAGGAACTAAAAAATGCAGAATGATTGCTTTAGTGCTGGCAGATAACATAAAAGCATTTTTCAGAACCTCTGCCAGGAGACACGTCATTCAAGTTTTCAACATGGCCTTAACTTCAAGCCCCACAAATGATGATGATGATGATGACAACGACGATGATGATGATGATGATGATGATGATGATGATGATAAAAGTTCAAGCCCCAACACCAATGATGATAATGATTTCATATAACAAATTATTTTTCTGATAATAAAGAACTTTTAAGGACTACTTCCCAAATATGCCACTGAAGACAGGAATGCCTTTTCCATGTGAGCCAAAAAAATAACATGACTTACTATCTGGTCCACAGTAAGGACATGTTATCTTCAATCATTTTGAGCAGGGATCCATGCTGCGTTTAGATTTTACACACTACTATCTGTTCTCCTTGTTGAAATGATGGACATTGTTTTATGTCATGTGAGCAGAATATGTGTGTTTTCACTACCTCAAAACACTGTCATTTTCTTGAGGGGAAAAAGGAAAGAACAATGTTTTTTGTGTCTTCAATCTTTCCATTCCAATTAGTAAAAATACTGCCATTGAGTGGGCATGCTGTACATGGTTTATTACCAGAGATAAATGAATAATATTGATGGCTTGAATTATACCTGCAAAGCCTTAAGATTTAGTCTTCTCCTATAAATTCATAAACTTCTTCACAAATCAGTTCCCATTGTCATTCACTTCGGCTCCCTAGTTTACTGCCTTCTGCGTGAGTCTAGCAAGCATTGTGACCTTCTCCTGTTTAATTTGCCTTTTGTCTCAGTGCCTCTGATGAGGCTATAATCCCTGGACCAGGAGGACTGTTTGATAAACATAAGCTGATGCAAAGCAGATGTTTGCGAAACATTAGATTTGCAATGAAATATCACTGGGACAGGGGAATAAAAAATCCTTTACGCTCATTACTTAGGAAGACTTCAAGTGACATAGAAATTGTTCTTTCCCTTATTTGAAAAGGGCCTGGAGCTGGCCAGTACTAAAACAAAAAGAGTGAGGGTAGAGAAGGAGGAAGGTAAGGGAATTATTTCACTCACATGTCCTTGATCATCCAACTCGTTGTTGGTCAGCTTGAGTTTGTCAAAACTGACCACCTGCCTCATCCAGGTGTCTCCGGAAGCCAGAGAATCGGGGTGTATATAAACCCTGGGGGGCACAGGAGAATCTGCATTGCCAGCCACCATCCACTTCGAACTATGATACACATATCTGGGGTAAAAAAGGAGACAGGATTCAGACAGATGCTGAGAGAGAGGCAGGCCCAGGAAACATGTAGAACCAAGAACAAGGAGACACATCAAGATGACAAGAATGGGAAGGTGAAAGAAGGATGCAGAGGCTGCTGGTGAGACCAAAAGAAGGGAGAAATGCAACAAACATGGAAGTGAGAAATGGGATGGGCTACGGGAGGGCAAAGTGGGCTGTAGTGACAGCTCAAAGCTGCAGCTCTCTAGTGGAGAACATTCTCACACTCCTTTTCCTTTCTTCGCCCTCTCCTTGCCATGCACCACCCCGCCTCCCCACGGTGCACCCATGAATCTTGAACACACGTGTCCAACAAAGGAAAAGGTATTTTACTGCAACCTTTCACCTCCCCCAAATGCAAACCATATAATCCCTTTGGCCACTTGTTCGGGATTTTGTTCCTTATTAAAAACATCTTCCACATTGTCCTATAAAAGGTAGTCCTGTGCAGCGACCCTCCAAGCCGCTCTCTGGTTAACCGTTGCCATGCTGAGAGGCAGAGTTCTAAGACCTTTCTGGGAATGGAGGGGTTTTGCTTTAGTCCAGGCATTCCCACCAAGTGAGATTTTTTTTCTTTGGTTTGCTGGGCTGGGAATGTGGCTCAATGGGAGAGTGCTTGCCCAGCGTGCATGAAGCCCTGGGTTCCATTCCTCAGTACCACATACACAGAAAAGGCCAGAAGTGGTACTGTGGCTCAAGTGGTAGAGTGCTAACCTTGAGTAAAAGAAGCTCAAGGACAGTGCCCAGACCCTGAGTCCAAGCCCCAGAACTGATGAGGGGAAGTGGGTTGTGTACATTTCCCCCATAGTGCTCAGGCCACCTCCATAGATTGACAGTGCTCTGCTTCTGGGCTCTCAAAGCTGACAAGGATTCCAGATCCTGGCAACCAGAGGCACATGGCCCAAATTAGAAGGCCAGGGTCTCTGGATCCTCTAACACAGACCAGAGTATCTTCCCTCCTGAGCCCTGCAATCCACATCAGTCTGCTCAGTCTCCCAGCCTCTCCACCTCATCTGTCAGCTAGAAAGTCACAGGTTGAAATTCTCAGACTTTCACTATTTCAAATCTGAGACACAACTCACTGATTCCACTGACATCTCGAGAGATCAAAGAAACCACAACTTTTTCTCACAAGAAAAGCATATAAGCCATCCAGGAGAGTTAAAGACTCCATTGACAAATGGGATCTCAGTGGCTCCCACCTATCATCCTAGCTACGCATGAGGCTGAGATCTGAGAATCAAGGTTGAAAGCCAGCCCCAAATAGATAAGTCCAGGAGACTCATTACTGATTAGTCACCCAAAAGCTAGAAGTGGAGATGTGGCTCAAGGGGTAGAGGCTTACCCTTGAGCAGAAAAAGCCAAGTGAGACTATAAGGCTCTACACTTAAGTCCCAGTATACACACACACACACACACACACACACACGTGCACTCACACACTCTACTGGCTTTTCATAACCTAAAGGAAAAGTTATTTAGCATACTTATGGACCTGCAAATTAAAGCCCAGAATTCTCCCCAGCTAGACGTTCTTCCAGAGTTCTTCCAAGTTTTTCTGCTGTTCTGTCCAGCATTTTCTGGGTCCTATCAGAGGTATCTATCACTGAGAATTTAGCACTGGCCCGTGTCTAGTACTGATCCAGCCAAATCTTTTCGTATGCTACTTTTATGTTCCATTGTTACTGCCCTAGAAACACTATGAAACCTTATTTCATCCAGAGACATAAAGAGGATTTAAGACCAAACTTACTGGGGCCAGGAGTTTGGCCTAGTGGTTAAAGTGCTTGCCTAGCATGCATGAAGATTCCTCGGTACCACATACATAGAAAAAAAAGCCGGAAGTGGTGCTGAGGCTCAAGTGGTAGAGCTCTAGCCTTGAGAAAGTCCAAGGACAGTGCTCAGGCCCTGAGGCTCAAGCCCAGGACTGGCAAAAAAAAAAAGACCAAACTTACTAAGCCATGTTTTCCTATAACTAGTAACGGACTCCCTGCCTGGTGCTCTGCCACCAGCCATGAACATACACCATTGTCCTGTGTACAGTGTGCTTCCTCTAATGATTCTAAAGAACGATCCTGAGGCTGTTGGTGGGGCCAACAAGTCCATGTAGCAGAGTCCTCTTACCTGTATCTTTTGTTGTCCACAGGCACAATGTCCATCGCTATGTAGTACTGCTGGTGTGGGTCAAGGCCAGTAATTTTCACACGCATGGCAGGAAACATCCTCCTGTGAGAGCAAAGAGGGCAGTGTGTGAGGCAAAGGAAGGAGAGTTAGCAAAAGGAAGGCCTGGGTGTCTTATTGGTCCCTTCGAGCATCTCAAAGCCCAGGGACCTTTGCTTCTTTAAGTTGACTGATACTTCTCGCACATTGCAACAATACACTGTGGGGCCTTACGCTATGGATCAGCCTCTCTACTGAAGTTTCTCCTGCCAAATACCAGTGGAATCATAGCTACTCTGGAGGCTGAGATCTGAGGATCACAGTCCAAAGCCAATCCAGGTGAGAAAAGTCCAGGAGACCCTTAGCTCCAATTAACCACCAAAAAGCTGGATGTGAAGGTGTGACTCAAATGGTTGAGCATCAACTTTCTGTGCTGGCACAGATTTTTTTTAAAGAATTCTTTAACATTGATTTTTACATCATATTTCAAATGACGTATTTAACAAACAAGTATTCAAGAAGGGAATCTCTATAGACCATCACTGGCACTTAGATTTTAAGAACATTTAAAATTAGCTGAGGGTTTGTATGTCATAGATACATATTCATCTATGTAATAAAACATGATGTCTATAGAGTCATAAGTTTTTATGTCTATGTAGTTGTGTTTATATTTCCAGTACCACGTCCATAGCATTGGGTACACAAATATTGAGTCCTCGCTCTTGTACTGTTTGGATCTAATTGGCACAAATTTTTTTTAAATCTTACTTGATAATCCATATACTCCAGAAACTTATACCATACCCTGCTTCATATATTTAATCAATCTTTTATGTAACGCATGTATGTGTATATGTATCAGTCAGTATGTGTGTGCCTGTGTATATTTCCTAGTGGTTATAATCCTCTTAAAGGTTGACACAATAACAGAAAACTCTTAGTACCTGAGATAATAAACTTAATACCATGATTTTTTAAAACTATTTTTGACTGAGCTCTTTAGAAATAACCACTCTAAAAATAATCCCACAGAAAAGTTTTAAAAAAAGAATTTAGTGAGTGTGTTACCTACTGCTCTCTAAAAGAAAGGCCACTAGCGGTAGGTTTTATTGTTTTTCTTCATTGTGTAAACATGCAATAATTTCTGCAAGTTCTCAGGCTGGGGATGTGTATGTCAGAGGAGGACCCCGTGGGAGGGGACGGCAAATATCAAATGGCCTGGTGGCCTCTGGGCACTACTTTGTTTCTGCCACAATGGCTTGTTAAACTTGCCACAGCAAGTGAGGTCAGGATATGGCGCCTTACAGCTTCACTCGTGACTGAAGAGAGACAGAGAGCGAGAACAGCCCGCAAGAGGGATTGAGTTTCAGCACATTGAGAATAAGGTTCACCATTCTTCCTTAGCCATCAGAAAGAAGAAAACCTTCAGTCTCTTTCACAGCAAGCCAGACATTAAAATTTAAAAAGTGCCCAATTCTGTGGCTCACCTTGGCCCTTGCACACAAAATGCTGCATTAAGTTTAACCATCTGGGGCTTGTTAGTGGAGCTGGGCAGAGCACGGTGCTAATGAGGTCAAGGTCATGGGTTTGATCCACATATGGCTTAATTGGCTTTGCTCCATTTCATGACCATGGACCATACGCTGACCTCAGACTGCCGGCAGGCTGGCAAGTGTATGGTGCTTGGTGATATGAGAGCTGTCTGTGCAAGTCATTCATTCGCCACTTACCTAGGAAAAACAACCCAAAAAGCAATTGTCCTCTGGCAGTGAACCCTATTGGGAGAGGTATGGAAGGGACAGTGGACCTCTAGTAAGGCTATAGCTAATTCTCTTTGGGGGCTGTTGGCAGTACTGCTAGGGTTTAAATTCAGAATACTTCTCTACACTTGAACCAGGCCTCCTGGCTGGTTTTGTGCTAGTTGTTCTGGGGATGACATTTCTCAGACTTCTCTGCTCAAGCTGGCTTCAAATCATAATTCTCAAGACTTTGGCTTTCTATGTAGTCAAGGTTATAAGCATGGGCCATCAGCATCCAGCTAGGACACAGCTTATTCTTAAATAATTGCAAAAAAATACACAACTATTTCTTTTTCCCTAAGTCATTGCTTCACAAAGTCCTCTGCTGGCATATCATTTTGTATTTCTCTCCCTGCCCTCACAAGTTTAATTTAGTTTCATGGTGCACTAATGAAATGTGATGGTTAGCTAGCTCACATCAGCTATGGGTTGATCATTTATATATATATATTAATTCTTTAAAAAAACTGAAACTGGGGCCTGGAGTTTGGCCTAGTGGTAAGAGTGCTTGCCTAGCATGCACGAAGACCTGGGTTCAATTCCTCGATACCACATATATAGAAAAAGGCTGGAAATGGTGCTGTGGCTCCAGTGATAGAGCGCTAGCCTTGAGAAAGCCCAAGGACAGTGCTCAGGCCCTGAATTCAATGCCCAGAACTGGCAAGAAAAAAAAAAAAGAAAAAAAAACTTAAACCCCTATTCTATACATTTAAATAGAAATCTATAATTCCCTTTAATAACAATGAATTACAATTGCCCTGTATGTTTAATCCTGAATCTTAGTGAAAGAAATTGTTTTGTCTGAATGACTCCCTGAGGGAGGGGACTTAGTGTTTTTAATTTAATACCAATTTTGTCTGGAGCAGTTATATACCTTGAGTGAAATGCTACCCATCTCTTCCCAATGCTCAAGTTCTAAAATTAATGAGGAGTATGACTTTGGATAAATTATTTTGCTTTCAAAGGACTCGATTATTTATAATGTGCTGAGCTGCTTTAAAATTCTATGTGTAAATTTTAATTCTCCCAAAAACTTTGCAAAAGATTTTTTGGGGAAATAAACTTTCATTTTAATACATGAGAATTTACAACATTCTAAAGAAAAAATTATTATTTATATTTTATAAAAATGGGTTGTATTTGGTTTTAATCTGATGAGCAAAACGTAGGCCAGTTCTTTTGTCTCAGAAACACAAGAATCCCTACAGTTGCCTCTGTCCATGGTACTGATTATGTGATTGGTTTTGCTGTGCACAAATACTCAGGACTTGAAACATGCTTGTGTAAACAGTCTTCATTCAGAACCAATAGAATTACAGCTTGGAGTGTAGGAAGAAACAGATGGTGACTGAGAACTTTTGAGTGGTTAAAAAAAAAGAACATCAAAACCTACCTAACATGGCTAAGAAAAGTAAAAATGTGAACCAAAATTGAAAAGGATGCTGCAGAAGAATGAAAATGAAATGAGAAGCAAGAAATCAGCCATGTCAATGAGAAAAGAGAAAGGAAGTTCATATAAAGTAAAACTTCACCAGGTGTTCATGGCTCCCACCTGTAATCTTCGATACTCAGAAGGTTGAGATCTGAGGATAGTGGTTCAAAATTCTTACCACCAGTTAACTATCAGAAAACCAGAAGTGATGCTGTGGCTCAAAGCGGTAGAACACTACTACCTGAGCTAAAGAGCTCAGGGACAGCATCCAGGCTGAGTTCAAGCCCCATGACTGACAAGAAAAAGACCAAAAAAAAGTAAAACTTCTTCATATGCTTTTGAGATAGCCCTGAATTATCTAGGTGGTCTAGCAACATCCAAGGCAAATAACCATCATCGTTTCTAAACTTAAGCAAAGGCTTCTAATCAACTGAAAAGGAACTCATGCGTTTGTCCTAGGAAATGAGTTGGTGTTTGTTGGTATCCAGAGGGACGTATGTGGACAGAGATGGGCAGAATAAATCAATGAGAAGCAAAACTTTACAAATGAAAAAACTACAAATAAAAAAGCTTTCCTTGAATTATGTTGTGTTGTTCCAAGACTTAACAAGGTAAGAGCCCTAAAACCCAAGTGACCAGAAAGACTTGGCCCTAGAAGATATTCTCTGATTTAGAAGTGAAATGTAAAGAAGGAAGAGGGATGCAGGAGAGGAGAAAACAGGCCAATAGCTCCAATTTTCTGGCACCCCTTTGAGTGGGAAGGTGTCTCTCCACACATGTGGGTAGACAACCCAGAGAAAGCATTCTTTCCTTTTCCCTATGCCCACAGTCTTGGAAGTACCCTACAAGTAGAGACGGGGGACCCTTCCCTTCCCATGCCTTGTCAGTCTGTAGATAGTAGCTTTAACAGCACAAGAAGAGAAGACTCATTCACTGGCTTTTCCATTGACTACAGAAGTAGTCAATTGAAATCTTAATCCAAATTCATTTTAGGTAAATCATTTTCATTTTGAATCCAAGAGAGCAACTATTTTTTAGAAGAGCAGAGTCATAAATAGTTTAGGAACATTATTTGAGAGACTCACAGATGGATATTAAATTCTGGTGCTATCTTTTACTACCTCATGACTTAATCCAGTTTGTGACTTAGTCAAATTAATTATTAGTCTTTGAATCCTTGTTATTAGGTAGTATAATTATTATTATCCTGTGATTGCAGGGTTCCTATAAACTTAAATGACATTATATATAAAATATTTATTATATGTTTATTATGTGCTTACATATAAAATTTATTATATATGTTTATGTATATTTATATGCATATTTATTAACATGTACACACTGAGTGTCTCACATAGAACAGATAGCTGGCTTGGAAATAAAATGGTTATGGAAAATAAAATGATGACAACAAAGGAGCTGCTTAATGAAAACTATTTCAATTGTATTTTAATTTTTTATCATCCTAGTATTTACCTATTTCTGTTTTGTATGTTTCCACAAATGTAGGGAATAACACCAGTCCTGGGACTTAAACTCAGGACCTTGTACTCTCATTTGGCTTTTTCACTAAAGGCTGTCTCACTCTACCATTAGAACCACACCTCCATCTCTGACTTTTTGTTGGTTCAATGGAGATGAGAATCTCATTGACTTTTCTGTACAGGGCTGGCTTTGAACCTCAATCTTCAGATCTTAGCTTCCTGAGTAGCTAGGCTTTATAGGCATGAGCCACACAGCCTATGACTCACAATGAACGTGTTATAATCATTTCAGGCCAACAATGAGACAAGTGGATCAAGAATCAGGGGCTCCCAAGATCACTAAGCCCAATTCTTACTCTTGCTTTAATCATCTCAGAAGATATAGGCTGTTGACTGGGGACAAGACTTCTTGAGACTAGGTAGGGAAGTGCTTTGATGGTCTAGCTCTCCCTCTTACGATACCCAGGCCCTTTGGGATTCACTGAAATATATTTGCAGCAAGAAACTGTTTGTGGTGTGGTGATCATTTAGACTTCAATGCTGGAGGACAAAAGCCAAATCACAGTAAACACAAGAGGAGCACATGGCCAAGACACGGGAGTGTAAGTGGAGGCTACAGCTTCACCAGCGCTACCAGAAATCTACAAGGGGGAGGCAGGGAACATGCAACTCCGACCACTGTCAATTCTGGGAATTTGGCCATTCCAAGAAACATCTTACCTGCCTGCTTTGGTGATAATCATTTCAGTTCCGATATCATGGAACCGCTTCCAGAGATCAGCGCACTGCAGATCCACCTGGATCTCTTCCATGGATGACATGGCGGTGGGCACAGGGCCTGGAGCTCCAGGGACCAGCTCCGCGTGAGTGCCAAAGGAGCAGGCCGAGCGTTCAGTGAGCACCTCAGAATCGGACCCAGTGCTCTGCTCAGAATCTGCAACACAAACAGCCAAGCTTGAGGTCAAACACTTGCTGAGTCACTTAGCACCCCTGGCCCTAAAGAGAAGCAGGGGAGGGAGGTTGGTTAGGTTTCAGGGTGGAGATGAGCACGGTAGCCTGGAGAGAGGTGGACAAAAGGAGAGTTGAGCTGGAAAGCTCTAGAGCACAACACTATTCGTATTTCATTCTATTTCTTTATGGGTTTCTGTGTATGTGTGTGCGTGTGATTTACGACCTTCTTTGGGGTTTCATGTTTCCAGCCTGACATCTGGCATTTTAGTAAGTTTCAACAACAGCTGAAGAAAATTGGCCTAGGACAAGCCATCATAAAGAGCACTAATGTCACCACATTGCAGGGAAAGAGGCCAGTCTTGAGATGACAGAGTAAATACCAGGTTAGAGGAAAATAACAATCGCAGGCTCTATCTGGAGATCTAGGTTAGACTGTCATATTTATTCACACAGCAACCTGTTCCTTCAGTCCAGGCTCTCCTGACCCATCTGTTAGCTGTTCTTAAATTCGGTTACTTCTCTTCCATTCATCTCTGCCCTGGGTCGTCAGATATAATGAAAAAGTGGTTTGGGATCTTTAGAAGCACTTTGTCACATGTTTGAGTAAATGGTTTTACCTAAGATCCAATCAGGTCATTTGTGATGGAATGGGGGTGGGGGGAGTCCTCTTTTGGGAAATAAGACTATAAGCATATGGAAAAAGTTACTGGAGAAGGAGGCTGAACCATAGGGAATTCATGAGTTTGGGAGACACCTTGATTGGTTTGTGAGTCACTGGGCCAGAAGGGGTGGTCCAAACAAAAAGTTGGATTCAGAGCAACCAAAAGATAGAAAAGGCTGTCATTAGGCTCACTAGAGAATGTGCTGACATTTTTCAAGTTTACTTTGGGGAATCTAATATCAACTGTTTAAGTCATAAGATTCTGCCAATTTAGGTTAGCAAGTAGAACCTTTTCAGGTTAAAAAATCTATTCAAGCTAAGCTTCTTTTTTTTTTTTTTTTGCCAGTCCTGGGCTTGAGCTCAGGGCCTGAGCACTGTCCTTGGACTTTCTCAAGGCTAGAGCTCTACCACTTGAGCATCAGCACCGCTTCCAGCTTTTTTCTATATATGTGGTACCAAGGAATTGAACCCAGGTCTTCGTGCATGCTAGGCAAGCACTTTAGCCACTAGGCCAAACTCCCGGCCCTCAAGCTAAGCTTCTAACAGACAGTGTGTGGTGATCAAGTCGGCTCAATTAGCATTTCCATCTCCTCAAATATTTACCTTTTCTTTGTGTTGGGGGTTGCTCTTTTAGTTTCCTAATGTTCGTTAAATTTAACACTAATGAAATTTATTTTTCTTTAATACATGGAAACACAAACATTATACCTATTAATGGGGGTAATATTACATTCTGTTACATTTATGCATTCTCTCTACCAATACTATCGTGTTTTATTGAAGTCAAACTGAACATATCTCCTCAGGCATTTATTATTTCTCTATGGTGAAAACTTTCAAACTCCTGTATTCTAGATTTAGGAAATGCTATAGTCAGTTTACCACACAATTGCACAGCAGAACTTCTTACTCTTAACTAGACACCAGAGCCTGTGGACCAAACTCTCCCCAGCAACCGCTCCTACCCTCTGGTAGCCTCCTAACCCTTTCTAGCCTCTGGTGACCACCAATTTCTTCTCAATTTCTATGAAGCCAACTTGCTTTTAGACTTCACATAGGCGTGAGATCACACCATGCGATCACACCATCTTTGCCTTTCTGTGCCTGCCTTATTCCACTACACACAACAAGCCTCAGTTCCATTCATGTTGTAAATGGCTGGTTTTCAGGTTTTTTTTTTAATGACTGAATACTATTTCATTGTGTCAGTATTTTTTTTTTCTGTTTGTCCATTGAGGGACCCTTAAGCTGTTTCCATTTCTTGTAAGCAGTGTGGAAATGAAACTTGAACATGCCATGAGATTTTTCCATTCTCAGACAACATAACTTGGAAATAAAGTTAATTTTGTATTTTATATGTAGCTTTTTAAAAACAAACAAACAAACTTCTAGAGGAATGAAGGCCATCTATTAAATAAAGTACTCTCCAATATCTTTAAAAATAGACATCTCAGACCAGTGTCCATAGTGACTCATGCCTATAATCCTAGCTACTCAGAAGGCTGAAATCTGAGGGTTGTAGTTCAAAGCCAACCTAGAAAGGAAAGTCTGTGAGAGTCTTGTTTCCAATCAACTAACAGAAAACCAGAGCGGTGCTGTGGCTCACAGCCTTGAGCAAAATAGCTCAGGGACAGTGCCCAGGCCCTGAGTTCAAGCCCCACAACCAACGAAAAAAAGTCATTTCAGAGTTCACTTGAGATTGAGTGCCTACATGAAGATAAAATGTAATCCTTTGTAAAAATACCTTTCTACATCATACATAGATAACATATTTAGACTAGCCACATCAACAATTATTTACCTGTTTATTAAAATGTATGAGAAAGTAAACTTGCCTAATAAAGGAAATGTATATGTGGCTATTTAAATCAAATCAGATCATCTAGTCTAAAATATAATCCGTTCTTTAAAGATTAAAAATTGCCTGTGGACTTGTGAGCTCTTTTATATGAGATTTACCTTCTCCAGAAGACAATCATTAAAAAGTCATTTGGGAGCTGGGCACCAGTGGCTCATGCCTGTAATACAAGCTACCAAGGAGACTGAGCTCTGAGGATCATAGCTCAAAGCCAGTCCAGACAGGAAAGTCCATGAGATTTTTATCCCCAGTAAATTACAAAAACATAAACAAGCCAGATCCAGTGGCTCACACCTGTAATTCTAGCTACTCAGGAGGCTGAGATCTGAGGATCGAGGTTTGAAGCCAACTCCAGCAGGAAAGTCCCTAAGACTCTGATCTCCAATTAACCACTAGAAAATCAAAAGTGGCTATGTGGCTCAAATGTAGAGTTCTAGCCTTGAACTGAAGAGCCCAGAGATAGAGCCCAGGCCCAGAGTTCAAGCACCATGACCTATAAAAACAAATGAAACAAACAACAAAAACAGCCAGAAGTAGTTCTGTGGCTCCAGTGGTAGTGTGTTAGGCTTAAGCAAAAGAAGCTCAGAGAGAGAGTCCAGGCCCGGAGTCCAAGACACAAGGCCAGAAAAAAAAAGGAAAGAAAAGAAAAGAAAGGAGGGAGGGAGGGAGGGAGGGAGGAAGGGAGGAAGATTATTTGGTGACTCAGAAAGATTTCTCTTGTGAGTAGTACTTCATCAAATCAGGGTACAGCTACATGTACTTAAACAAAGAAATATGAAGAGATAATTTTGGAAATTAATACTAAACCAGTTGCATTGTGTGACTCATGGGGTCTAATTAACACCAATTTCCATCCAAAAATATCCTTTAAAAGAATTTACCCATTAGTCCAGAACATCAGTAACTTTCTATCCTTATATTGCTTTGGTAAAAATATACATTATTACGTGTTGAACTTAATAAATTTATTTATGACTAGCAGCAATAAGAAGTTTCTTCATTTGTACTTGACGTTTCTAAAATATTCTTTTAATAGATATGGAAGATATGTATTTTTATGTCACCTCGCACATGAAGAAACTGAAAGGAAAAGAAACTGAAAACTCATGGCCTAGGACACGCTTGTTTGCATAACTGGATCTCTCCATGTTTGGAATCAGGCACTTAGCAATTCCGTAACACAGTCTCAACCATTTAGATTGTCTTCACAGCTGAAATGGCTTAAATATGTTTGATCTTGGTCAAGTCACATAACTACACAGGTTCTCAATTTCCTTAGTCTTTATAGCACAGCACAGGCACATTCAATTAGAGGTGCTATGAAGTCACTTTTACCTCTATTGTTTAGTGGACTTGATTCACAGCTTAGTTAAGAGACCACAATATTTAACTACAGCAAACCAACCACATGGTGCCAATCTGGTTATCATGAACAGAGCATATGCTGTGATTTTAACCCAAAACTCAACATTAGACATCACTAAAATGGGTTTTACAATCAGACAGGTAATATGGATCTACACTGAACATATAATTCTGAAGAATCATTCCTGGACACAGGGAATGGAGAGTCTCCTCCACTCACTGCCCTGGAATCTTCAAAAGTCTTCTGTTGTGCACTGTGCCATAGTTTCCTTATTTTGGCTATGAGAAGCTAGGCATCTAAACTATGATCCTACCTTTAAATATTGTATTTATGGGGCTTGAAGTGTGGTTCAAGAGTATGAGATGCTAGGTGCCAGTGGCTCACATCTCTCATTCTAGCTTCTCAGGAGGCTGAGATCTGAGGATCAAGGTTCAAAGCCAGCCCAGGAAAGCACATCTGTGAAGCTCTTATCTCCACTTAACTACCAGAAAACCAGAAGTGGTGCTGTGGCTCAAGTGGTGGAGCACTAGCCTCGAACTAAAGAGCTCAGGGATGGTGACCAGGCCCAGAGTTCAAGCCCACGACCAAAAAGAGAGAGAAAGAGGAGGGGGGTGGGGAGGGAGGGAGGGAATGAGTACTCACTTAGCAAGTACAAGGCTGTGGGTTCAAACTCCAGGCAGATAAATAAATCTACCTATACCTAATGGATAAATACACTTTTATTATATTTATATCTTTTTGATAAAAACATAATTTAATGATCATGTTGATAATTTGGGCAATGAGACAAATGTGAGCTCACAAGCACTAGCCAAAAGAGTGTGTGATTAATGCTAAAGATCTCTCACAGAGATGCTGCTAAGACTTTGTATAGATAATACCATTTGGTACCAAAAAAATCCCTAGAGATTATGGTTAGCATCTCCATATGTTATCTTAATGCTAGAGTTTAGATTACATCAGTTTTGCTCCATAAGAAGACTCAGCACTGTGATTCCATTTAACTCGAATGTTCCTCTCCCTGACCATTTTGCTTTGTATAAACTGGACTGTATATTAATAGAACAAGAGAGATAATGAGTTCTTACTCTTGAGGCACTCCTGGTCAGGCAGGAAGGACAATGCAAACTGTTGAATTAGACTGTATGAGATGTTCCAGCAAAAGTCAGAGAGAGTATTGAGGAGCTTTAGGGAAGAAAAAAGTAGTCATGGTAAATTTATTATAAACAAGCAAAGAAATGAATTGTTAGAAATGAAAGAAATGATAGAGAATGACTTTTTTAAAGAAAGAAAAGAAAACTGCCATAGCCAGTTTAAAGTATGAAAGGGAAAAGGGAAAGTAAAGTAAAGAAGAAGATGGAGACCCGGCATGGTGGAACAGACCTGTAATCTCAACACTTAGGAGACCTAGGCAGAAACTCAAGACCAGACTAGCTACATAGGAAGTTATAGGCCAGTTTGAGCTACATAACAAGAGGTAGATGGCAGACAGACAGACAGACAGACAGACAGACAGACAGGGAGGGAGGGAGGGAGGGAGGGAGGGAGGGAGGGAGGGAGGGAGGGAGGGAGACACAGAGATCTGGACCCATAGAAAGAAACAAGGACAGAGACATAGAGAGAAGCAGAGAGATAGAGACATGGAGATAGGTTAGCTTCAGCTCAACTAAACAACTACTTATTGAACATTTACTACGTTTGAGTCGCTCTTGTAGATTCTTGGGAGAGAATAAATATTCCTAGCCAATGTATGTTACAACTAAGAATACCTTGAGTGCTAGAATAGGAATTTTAGCCTTCCTTCCCTATAGATCAAAATTTCATTGTACGTGAAGGTGATTTTTTCTGTTTTCCTTCCAACCCATGAATTCCATAAACTGGGCCAAATGCTTGGCCACACCTCCTGTGTCTGATTTCAGCATGAATGACAGCAGATGTGGAATTTTCTGAGAGGAGATGCACACAGCCCCTTCTGTGGAACTGAACATCAGTTATCCTATTTCCCCAAGAGAGAAAACAGTTTCAAACCATGACAAAAGACTCAATGCAGATGTTCATCCAACACTTGACCTGATTTTTTTTTCTTCCTGCTAAATGATGATAAATAAACACGTTGACAGCTTTTCGTTGGTCTGTTTTCCTGGTCCTTGAGTTTTTAAACTCCTGACTCCGTGGCCTGCTCAGGACTTCCCTTGACATCGGGCAGACAGCAGCAACTCCAAGCCAAGGCAGCTCTCCGAATCAGAGGACGTGGGCCGTGGAAGCGGGTCTCCACGGACAGCTCATATCAGGTCGCCTGGAGAAAGCTGGTGATGAAATCCTCCACAGAGGAGCTCTAAATATGGTCGAGGCTGGGCATCTGGCACTGCCCTGAGTACACACTGAGCTCAAATTTGATACCCTGCGCACAGCTTCAAGAGAATGAACTCTAACTCAAGCTGGATTAAACTAAAATTAGGGTGAGAGCAAGCACTCCGAGGAGCCTCTTAGATGGCTTTGGCAAGGCATGGTGTCTCTGGGCTCTCCATACCTTACAAATTCTGGCTGAGAATCGGGGCGGGGGGAGTAACCTGAAGCTGGCAATTCTTGTGCCAATATGCCAATTAAGGAGACTAAGTGCTCTTAGCTCTTTAGCTGCCCAAAACACTCACTACCTAACAACCCGAGAACACAGAATCACAGCAAGGACTCAGCCATCCCTGCTATCCAAGCCTTTTAAAGAGGCTTTGCAAAGAAGTGACAGCAATCACTATTCTGACTTTTTAAACTCTGTTTCTTGTTGAGCAGGCAAAGACTCGAGGCCATTAAGGGCTCAATCTCAAGAATGTTGTGAAGGTAGAGGCAAAGAGAGGTGGAGAAAGAAGAGGAGGAGGAGGAGGAGGAGAGGAAGAGAGCTGGACGAGGAGGAGGGGAAGAGAGCTGGACCAGGGTGGCTCACACCACTTTAGAGGCTGAGATTTGAGCATTCAGCATTTGAAAGCTAGCCTAGACAGAAAAGTCCCCATGAGACTCTTATCTCCACTTAACCACTCAAAAACTAGAGGTAACACTGTGGCTCAAAATGGCAGAGTGCTAGCCTTGAACCAAAGGAGTTCAGAGGCAGAGTCCAGGCCCTGAGTTCAAGCCCCACAACTGACAAAAACAAAAAGAAGAGGAGGAAGAGGAGAAAGAAGAAGGAGGAGGAGGAGGAGGAAGAGGAGGAGGAGGAGGAGGAGGAGCAGGAGGAGGAGGAGCAGGAGGAAGAGGAGGAGGAAGAAGGAGGAGGAGGAGCAGGAGGAAGAGGAGGAGGAGGAGGAGGAGGAGGAGGAGAAATGAAAGGCAGGGAGGAGGAACAAAGGAGGGGAAAGAAGAAAAAGAGTAGAAGGAAAGGAGGGGGAAAGGATGAGGAGAAAAAGAAGGTATTCAACATTTTACATGTTGTCTCATGTAACTTTCCTGGGACCCCTATGACTAAGATGGTTGATACAAAATTCTATACCTCAGAAGATGGAGCTTCACAGGAATCAAAGGCTTTCCAAGCCAAAAGAGTGCGAATGTGATGTGAGTTGTTCTGACGGGAGTGTTAATATTTTTCCTGTCGCACAACACCATTTTCCATTTCCAGATCTGGAACATGGAAGTTGTGCCCCCTCCAGCCGCATGGACAGAAGACCACCCCACGAAAACTCACACACTGCCTGTCCCATGCGGAAGAAAATCCAATCCGAGGTCATAGGGATGCTCTGCTCTCTATATGAGGGTTATCACATTTGGGAATATGTGAGATCTCTTCCCCAACTTGACTTTATTTAATGAGTAAGTACTAGTGTGAAGGGCCTATTTTGCTGCATTTCACTTCTTTTTATGTTATTGTTATTATCGTCAAGGATCTTTGTATTTCACTTCTTCTCTAGGTCCCATCTGGGCAAAAGATCCAAATGTAACCACCTCTGAATGTCACTGTCACTGTCAAAGCATCCGTTTGCTTTACCTTATTTGCCTTAGCAGTAAGAAAATGAGAGTAGGTAATGTGGTGCTTAGAAGGTAGTTTGTCGGGGCTGGGAGTTTGGCCTAGTGGTTAAAGTGCTTGCCTAGCATGCACGAAGACCCGGGTTCGATTCCTTGGTACCACATATATAGAAAAAGCCGGAAGTGGTGCTGAGGCTCAAGTGGTAGAGCTCTAGCCTTGAGAAAGTCCAAGGACAGTGCTCAGGCCCTGAGCTCAAGCCCAGGACTGGCAAAAATAAAAAAAAAAAGGTAGTTTGTCTCTAAGAAATTTGGAATGGCAGCATTGTAATGACAGCAGAACAAGGAAATCGCAATAATGCTTATTTTTGCATGTCTTAAGTGTGTATCTATGCTTGAAGAGATTTCACAGAACGAAAGCACACAGTGCCAGTGGCTCCTGTCTATAATCCTAGCTACTCAGGAGACTGAGATATGAAGATCACAGTTCGAAGCTAGTCAGAGTGGAAAAGTTCATGAGAGAAGATTATCTCCAATAAACTATACTGCAGAGGCCAAAAGTAGTGTTTTGGCTCAGGTGGTAGAGCGTTAGAGTTGAACACAAAAAGGCTCATGGACAGTATCCAGGATCTGAGGTCAAGCCCTATCACTGAGAAAAAAATGCAAACACTTCATAAAAGGGAAAGTAGCTAATTAACATGGAAGATGCTATACCAATGGTGAGAATAAAAAAGTTAGAGACAAAAATAAATCCTGGGTTTTCTAAGATAACCTTTATTTCAAGATGCACAGATAATTTAAAATATTGGAGCTAGGTATTGGCAATTCAAACCTGTTATCCTAGCTACTCAGGAGGCTGAGATATGGAGCTCTCAGTTCAAAGCCCATCCAGGCAGAAATTCTTAGCCAGATATGGGGATATATCTCAAGTAGTAGAGCACCAGCCATGAGGGAAAAATACATAAGACAGGCAGAGAAAGCAAGAAAGACCCTGCATTCTTGCCACAGTATCAGCACAAACCAGCAACAACGGAAGCAAGAATTGGCCACAGGTCTTATGAAAATCTCCATCCTAAATGCCTCTTGCATCAAAAGTTGATTAGATCAAAGTCTAAGCATTGATGAGATCAAGTCTGGGTGGTCTTCAGATGTTTCCAGTCCAACTTAGGCCAGCAGCTGTCAGCATACCTCCCTCCCTCCAAGCTCTTGGCATTGCTCCTGGGTGAAGCGACACATTAGCTCATTCCCAAACCAGTGCTAATTTGCTCTTTGCAGCCATAACTTCTAACCACTCTCCACCACCTGTGCCCCCTCATCCTCTGCCCTCCGACTGCTCTACCTCTGCTATCATGCGCTTTTCATTTCTGTGAGTTGAAAACGCATGTGCCACATCGGCATATTCACATATTCCCAACAACACTGATGAATTAAACAAAGGGAAAACTTAAATAGCCCATTTCTGATTCATTCAACTGTGACTTCTGGAAACAGAGTCCTTGGAAATGGCAGCTTCCAATAAGACAGGCATTTGTGTCGAGCCAGGATTGCCTTGAATTAAGTTGGAGGTCTTACTTCCAACTGTAGCAACTTTAAAATACATTCACCACACTCTGGAAACATGAAGAACTCTTCTGCTTGGTGAATGTGAGTGGTACAATGGCTAACAGCTCTTATTTCCCATCATCCTTGGAACCAATCCATTCTATCACTGATTTGTTCAGCAAATAATTGTTCACTACTATGGGCCTGGCAATATTCGGGTGTTATGAAAGGCACCAAATGGAATGAAGACAGATCTGTGTTGCCAGATGCTTACGAAATCCTTAAGAAGACAGGATAGATCCCTGAATAAATCTAATAAATGCATGGCCCTTAAAAGCCAGCGTGTGTGTTATCTAGCACAAATGGCTGGGTTTCCCAAGCCGTGTCCATAGCATTCATCCCTTCTCTTCCCAACTGTTCAGCCTTGAGCAAGTACCTTGACCTCTTCAGTCTTTTATCATCTTGTTTTGTCACTAGTTTCATCTTTGGTGCCTACTTGGAGAAACTGTGATGAGCTGCTAACAAGATATGTGGCTACATGAGCAGACATAAGCACCTTAGAAGAGCAGAAGGTCTGGGTAGGCGAATGCAACTTTTTAGGCACTGTTATCTAAGAGAAATGGTGACTAAAAGTGTCACCACAGTTTAACGCTTCTCCATCTCGGAGGTCATTTCTGGGACCCAGAAAGATGTGTTTGTAAGATGTAAAGGCAGAGAAATGGAAGAGAAGGATGATCTCCCAAGAAAGGGAAAGCAGCAGTAAAATCCATCAGATATGTTTAAAGAATAGCAACTGAAGGAAAACGTCAAAGTTCTAGCTACTCAGGGTGCTGAGATCTGAGAATCATGATTCAAAGCCAGCCCAGACAGGAAAGCCCATGAGACTATTACCTCCAATTAACCACACAAAAAAGCCAGACTTGGAGCTATGGCTCAGTTAGTAGAGCACCAGCCTTGAGCAAAAAAGCTAAGGGACAGCACTCAGGCTTTGAGTTTGAGTCCCAGTGCCAGACTGTGTGCGTGCGTGCATGCACACACACACATACACACACAGAGGCATGCACACATATGTGCAAAAATAGCAGTTGGAATCAAGCTGTGGCTCAAGGGGTAGGGCAATAGCCTTGGGCAGAAGAGCTCAGGGACAGTGCCCAGGTCCAGAGTTCAAGTCCCACAACTGACCAAAAAAAATAGCAGTTGGTGTGATCCATACCATAATGTGCTGTATCCTCTTGTAAAAGTGTTATTCTGTTAGATGAATGAATGATCAAGTGAAATGCTGTATGTTAAAGAGGAGTCCTATGGGGGGAAGGGGTGGTCCTTGACTATTGTTCTTCAAACCTCCTTCCAAAAGACCAATGTATCCCTGGTCATCTTAGTTGCAATCCATGTTCCCAGCCAAATTACATATCCCAAGTGCTAAGTTTCTTCCCAAGTCCTGAAGCCAGGCGTGCAGAATCTGAGCAGCTTTCACTTCTACAGCGGTGAGTTGTTCTCAGCCGACTGGAAAAGGCTGACCTGACACCTTTGCTGGGACTTTAAATGAGTGCGGTTGAAATTGGTTGCTTCTCTGAGTAATAATCATAGCCAGGCACCTTGAAAACACTCACATCCTAACCCTCCTTCACATGACGGAGAGGGTAGAGAGGAAGATGATCTGGGTCATGAGGACAGAGCGGATAAAGGATCGAGCTCTTTGCAAATTCTAGCTCTTGTGGTACTGAGGCAGAGGGGAGAAGTAGAGATACTCATTCTCCAGAGCCTGAAGGGCTCCTATGTGGAGGGACAGGGCATCCCTGTCCGCCCGCCCCTCACCTCATCTCCAGGGCTCCTGCTGAGTACTGAGGCAAGTTGGGCTTCTGGACAGGCCAGCTTTAGAATCACACAGATCCAAGGTGTGGCTGAACACATGACTTCCTAGCCTGTCTGAGCTCCTTTTCTCAGCTAAAATTAAAGTTATCAAATGATATTCAAGACTCTCCTTAATGTCTTTGGTGCAGAGTTAGAGGATATTTAATTCTATCTGTCATTCAGAAATGGAGGTTGTCATTAAGAGTTAGATCTTTTTCTTAATCACATCCCTATCTATCTTTGCAAGAGAGAAGTGTGTGCCCTTCAAAGGAAGAGAAACGTATCCTAAGAAAGAAAATGTCAAATGGGAAAAGACTGCAGATGAAGAAAATATTTTAAAGCTGGGAGCAAAAACTATTAAAAGTAAATGTTGAAATCCTCAGGAGGCCAAGATCTAAGAACAGCAGTTCAAAGCCATCCCAGGCAGGAAAAACCATAAGATTTTTATCACCAATTAATGAGCCAAAAGTCAGAAGTAGAGCTGGTTCAAGTGGTAGAGTGACTCAAGTGGTAGAGAACCAGCCTTGTGCAAAAAAGCTCAGGGATAGCATCCAGGCCCTGAGTTCAAGCCCTAGTACTTGCAAAGGAACACACACACACACACACACACACACACACCCCACCTTGAATGTTATTAGAAACAATAGTAAAAAGACAGATGAGTAGAAAGCAAGGAAATAGTGCAAAAGCCACAACTAAAAGGCTGTGATTTGAGTGATAATCCAGTCCTCGCTGTTGAGAAGGGGGACAGAGTTCTAGAAATGACTTCTGTCGGATTTGCCAGAAACCGAGTGGCCAGGAAAGCTGAACTCTAGAGAGAGAGAGATAGTAACAAACCCTCAAGAAACAGCTCAAGGCCACTGTCACAGGAAATAGAAGAGACTCAGAGGGCAGGAGGCTGTAGGAAGCCTCTCTCCAACTGGCAACCTTGTCAAGAGCACTCACTCTCCAGCCCATGGCTAGGCAAGGAAGGCTGGGGAGACAGGAGACCAAGTATTTGAGAAGTTGTGTGGCTCGTCCTAAGAGCTGACCTTACGATCTTACTTGATAAGTGAGACCATTGGAATTTAGACAAATTATCATAGCATGCCACCATTCTCATTCCTAGAGATCCCAGGTCCTTCTTTCCCCCAAACCCAAACCCATCCATCATCCCACATCATTTTCAGAAACCCTAAAATCAAAACCATTTTGACAGCAGAAAGGAGTCCACTTTGGGGATACAGGACAAGCATTGAAGGTCAAAGCAAAGGACATAGCTTGAGTTAATGACATTAAGAACACTGTCTTCATATTTACAGCTCAACGATCCAATTTATGACACTTGTAAAATTTACAATTCCACAATCTCATCCTCTGACCTCCACCACCACTCCCCACTCCCCCCAGGAAAAATCTACCTCTTAAGTCTGGGGGGTTTGGGAAGGGGATTCTTTCAAAAACCATTCCCCAACTGGAATAGATCATCGAAGTCCCCTAACTTCACGGTGGATTTCTGGCAAGGACCCAGAGGCAGGGAGTGGAATGAAGGAAGAATTGCCAGTTCTGTCCATGTAGAAAGCTGGTTTGCTCCTAACTTCTTTCCTTGACCCTTTGAGTCATCTTCCCCAGGGCACCTATTGCCGCCTGACCCCTCAGTCTAAGCATCTTCTGTTTCTCTCAGGCCTACCTACCTTGAAGGGTCAGAATGACTCTTGAAGAGAATGAGCTCCAAGGCTGTCAGCAATTCGAGAGGTGACAGCTTCTAAAATAGCTGGTGTATTCATGGGTTCCCATTGCCTTCTGAAGGAGTGCTAGTGTCGCAGAGGCAGCAGGATTTTTTTTTTGGCCAAACTTGCCCCTACCCACCTCCCCATTAGGCTTTCTACAGCCTCTGTGGCCCTGCCCCGGGGGCCAGCATTTAAACATTGTCAGAGCTCCCACTTTCAGTTCTCATGCTGCTGCCAGCTTAGCATCTGTCATGGTGACCCAGCCTGAACTGTATTTAGAAGCTTCGGACATGGCATCGTGTTCCAGCTCCTTCTCAGAGTGACAGGAGATTTCCTGAGCACCTGGGCTGGTGATTTAAGCCCTCCTCCAGGCTTGGGGGAACCAGGGGTCAAAAAGACTTTCCTCGGAGGGTCCATTTTCTTCTCCTGGGTGGGGGGGGACATCTCTGTTGAAACCTGTTTCTATTGGGTCTATTGCATAATGCTATGTTGACTACTGCACTTTTTCTACATGGAAGGAGAGAAAAATCATTCTGAAAATTAGCTCAGTGCTCTACTCAGGGTCTAGTCCAACAAAAATTTAATTTCCCTGAAAATACACTGTGGAAAGTGTTCAGCATGTACCAGATTGAATAATGAGCTTATTCATGACTCTGCTTTATGAGATGGTGATAATAATTCACTTCGTCTTCTTGGAAGTCTCTATGCTAATCTTAAAAGTAGCCTAGTTGGGGGGTGGTGAGATGGGGGAGAAGGATGGAAGGGGGGATGACATTGACCCAGAAATATTACACTCATAAACACACATGCTGAATTAAAACCTCTTTATACAACTACTTAAAGATAATTCCAAATTTTTACATAAAAGCCAAAGAAAATATAGCCTATTAGTGTCTCAAAACAATGATAAGCTAACTCTGATTAATGAAAGAAAAGAAGGTCTCACTTATTTATATACTTGAACACAATCACCATCTGGGAAAACACATCAGTAATTCCATACGTGATCCAGGTGGCTTCTAGCTTTGAGCACTGTTATACACAGAGTGGTTCTAGGTTCTGTGGACTCTGATAGATCACAGGAGAAAGCAGAGCAACCCTGAAGCTCTCGGCCCAGTGTCCTAGACCACAGGTGCCAGCAGACACCCAGGCATTTCAAAGGCATCAGTGCTTGGCATCTCCCCTTTTCTGGGCAAAGACCCAGCACTCAGAGAACGTGGTTTTAGGGTGCTGGCATGTAATTCACTGAGAGGAGATTCCCCTCCTGCTCAGATGGGTGTGTAAATCATCACCTCCCTTTGTTCTGTAATAAATTCAGCCCTAGCTAATTCCAAGCCTCTATGCACCACTGAAGTTTAAAGATGGCATTTTGACAGGTCAGATATCTACCATCAATGGACCACCAACCAGTCAAAAAATTTTAAGTACTTTTAGGGACATGTGGAAGTAATTTTTCCCCAAGAATTTACAAGTGTGGAGGATGAGATCTTACAGATGGCATGTGAGCTGTTGTATATATTATATTAAAGTATTACTTTAGATACTATATTCAACATATAATCAGGATGGATTTAATATTGGGGGCAGATTTTCCATATGATACCACATAGTCTGCAAGTGTTATTACTGGGCACAAATTGAGAACCCACTACCCTGCACCTTCCTTAGAAGCAACGAAGAGTCCAGGTTCAGTGGCTCATGCCCGTCATCCTTACTACTCAGGAGGCTGAGGTCTAAGGTCAAAGCCAGTCCAGGCAGAAAAGTCCATGAGTGTCTTATCTCCAATTAACCACCAAAACATTTCAGGAATGGCAACTAGGCCCTGAGTTCAAGCCCTGGCACACACAAAAAAAGCAACACTTGAAAAGAATACCCTCCAATGTTTCTACAATTTAAAAGCCAACAACTCCTAAAATAGCTGGAAATTAACATATAAAATGTATATACATAAATGTACAATAAGTATATATATATACTTATTTATGCCCTATAAATAAAATTATAAGTGAATGTACAGTATATGCTTATTGAAAATCCAAATGTTATGGGCAATGTTATTTCACACAAATCAGAATGGATTTTCTGTCAGTCGTGGAGCTTGAACTCAGGACCTGAGCACTGTCCTTGGGCTTTCTCAAGATTAGCACTCTACCACTTGAGCCACAGCACCACTTCCAGCTTTTTCCGTGTATGTGGTACCACGGAATCAAACCTAGGTCTTCATGCATGCTAGGAGAGCACTCTACCACTAGGCCATGCTCCTGGCCCTCAGAATGATTTTTAACACTGAATGTCCTCCAGTGCTATAGCTATAATCATTTCAAATGAATGAACTTTTATGAAAGACAACATTATTTCATAAAATATTAATTTCTGAATCAGAAGCTGGTGGCTCACACCTGTAATCCCAGCTACTCAGGAGGCTGAGATCTGAGAATCGTGGTTCGAAGCCAGCCTGGGCGGGCAGATCTGAGAGACTCTTATGTCCAATTGACTAGCAAAAAGCTGGAAATGGTAGCGTGCCAACACTGAGTGAAAAAGTCAAAAGAGAGGACAAAGTCCTGAGTTCAAACCTTGTTACTGGCATAAACACACAAACACACACATGCACACACACGCACACATACACAAAATGTAGGTCAGGAAGGATGCACATTTTTCTAGTTCCCAGCTCTCAAGACAGGAGGGTTACAAGTTCAAGATTAGCCTGAATTACTGAGATCTTGTCTTAAAAGAACAAGAACTAAAGATGGTTTGATGTCTCGGGCGAAAACAAGTGGCTGTGCTTCTCTGTGCTCAGTGATCGCGTGGGGTCATCTCTCTTTGTCTGCCTGCTTCCTTCTTTTCTGTGTACCTTTCTGGTTGCCACATATGGTTACCTGTGTCTTGCTCTCTGATCCATGTTTCAGAGAAAAAGCTCAGTGACACAGACACAGAAGGCTCATCAGGTTGTCTCTCCTCGCATGACAAAAGACAATCCAGTCCCCTTGCCAGACACAGGCTGTGTGTCCGTGGCCCCCCTCGGCCTCTCAGGTAGAATCTGCATCTGGCACTGAAACCAACAGGCAGGTCCCCTGGGAAAGCTGGGCAGGGCTGGCGAGCCAGGCCAACGCATCAAGACTGTCCTAAAGGCTACATAGTACAAGCCGATCAGAGGAAAGAACATTTTCGTGAGCTCACCTTGTTTGCTGCCCAGAGGCTCCGTCTATTTTTACCACCCTGTGACACTAAAGCTGCACCGCTATGGTTAAACTGAATATCAAATAGAAGTTAGCGCTGGGGGCAGTAGTTCACGCCTGTAATCCTAGCTACTTAAGAAGTTGAGATCTGAGGACCATGGTTCAAAGCCAGCCTGGCACTAAAGTCCGTAAGACTCTTATCCTCTGCTAACCACCAGAAAACGAAGTAGTGCTGTGGTTCCAGGGGTAGGGTAGTATCCTTGAGCCAAAGAGCTTAGGGACAACACCCAGGCCAAGAGTTCAAGCCCCATGACTGACCAAAAAAAAAAAAAAGTTACCTCTGCTGTGTGTGTGTGTGTGTGTGTGTGTGTACTTGAATTCAGCTTTGCATTCCATATGGCTTTTTTGCTCAAGACTGGAGCTCTTCCACTTGAGGAATGCCTTCATTTCTAGCTTCTTGTTGGTTAATTGGAGATAATGGTTTCATGTATTTATCTGCCTGGGCTGGCTTCAAACTTGGATCCTCAGATGTCAACCTCCTGAGTAGCTAGGATTGCAGACATGAGCCACCAACCACCTGCATGTGGTGTATTTGTCTTTCTAGGGGAGGTGAGGGCTTGGGATTCCAAATGTGAAAGGCAGAGTGTGAGCCCTGGTACTTAATCTTTTACAGACAGAACACTGAGAAAGCCTGCAGCGAGCACTTGGGGCTCTGCAGCAAAAATTAGTGGCTCTGCAAACTGTTCTGAAAAGTGGATATACAAGCAATACTACTTCTTACCCAACCAATAAATCACTGTGACTACAAAGTTTGGTGGCAGTATAAGTTATCATCATGGCACATTATTTTCTAACAGACAAGTTTCAATGGATTCCAAACCCTATACCAAGTGCAAACCCAATGCCCATGAGAGAGGAGCAGACTAACACTCAGAAAGGCACCATAGTGACAGGTGATACCTGGCTCTGAGAGTCTGCTCCTCTCACCCTTGCTGGGTCACTACCATCTTATCTTAAAAATGAAGCCGATAGCCATTCTGTGAGGCAAACACTCAGACACAATGACATCCCAGCATCTTGTTCCATGACTTAGGATTCTGCAAGATGTAAGCCAGTCACCAGTGACATGGGGTAAAGTGGGGACTAGTAACCAAGTGTATGGATCTTATCATATCATAGTTCCTTTGGCCTCTGAATCACTTGACTATCCCCATGTGCCCATGACACTAAAATTAGGAACCTTCCCATGCTAAATATGCTAAGCGTATGTTACTACATTTTAATTTCCCATTTTTTGTTTGTGCTGGCACTGGGTCTTGAGGAATCGAATCTGAGTCTCCATGCATGCTAGACAAGCACTCTACCACCAGGCCAAGCTCGCAGCCCTGGCACTGGGACTTGAACTGGGGATCTCATGCTCTCCCTTAGCTTTCTCACTCAAGACTGGTACTCTGCCACTTGAGCCACATCTCCACTTCCAGCATGGTGCTGTTTAATTGGACATAAGAGTTTCATGGATTTTTCTTCTGAGGCTAGAATGACAGCGTGAGCCACCAATGCCTGGCATCCAACTCTCTTTTATAATCAACATATATAGCAACTACTCCCTGATCATGTACAAAAGCTTATTCCACAAAGGGGGCAGGCAAGTCTCATCTTTGAATGATGAACTTACAATTCATCCCAGGATGCTATCTCTACCACCTGCCCCTTCAGAGAGGTTTCAAGGATACAGGACAATGGTTATAGCTGAATTGCCTCACTCATTGTCAGAAATGAGAAACTTTGCTTGGTACAAAAATGAATGGGAAAATGGGAAATGGGGGAAAAAATTCCTGGGCAGGCCCCATGAGATCTCACTGACTTGCCCAACTCTAGTGTGAAATGCAGTCAGGTGGTGAATCTGGATTTCATTCACCTCAAACTATGCATCTCTTAAGATCGAAATTCTGCTAACTTTGTCCTTATTAAAAAGGCTTCTGGCCATGCCATTAAAGTTCCTTAAGAATATTTCCTTCTTCTTGACATAATTTATAAGGTGACCTGTAACAAAAATAATGATAAAAAATAATCGTATCTCCTTTAAGGTAAGAAAGGCAAATGTATTTACCAATTCTGGCCGATTGGCAATGACATGGAATAGTACAAAACTGAGGCCCAATCTGAACTCCAAAGGATGATTAGTGATGTCTGCAATGAGCAAGGGAGTAAAAAACAGCCTGGGTTTTAGATCTTCCTTATCACCATCCTGCTATGGCTTCTACCAAAATGCTTCCACCCGTGAATTGGCAAACTAGCCCTCTTACCTACTTTGGGGGAAAAACTTTATTTTGTTATTGTCTGTTTGTTGTGTTTATCCTTCCAAGGGCATCCGGCAGGCCCCTGTTGTCTTCCCCTCGGCAATAAGGTCACCATGTTAGCAAACTTCTGTTCTGACACAGTTGTGGCTTTAATGGAGAACTAATGTCTTCATCAGTATTTGTGCTATTTCACACTTCATTTTCTCCCCAACTCTTGGATGAAAACCATCCAGTCCTGGTGATTTACTTTGTGGGAGTTTCTTGCAAGTGAGCTTCCTTTTCGCAGGATGCCACGCAAGCATTTTCAGGGCTCCAGTTGGGGAGCACCCAGCCTTGAAACATCAGTGTGAGGCAGAGTCACTCTAGTAAGCCAAAGGCCTTGGCAGCATCCTGGCCACCAGACCCTTAGCTGAGGCCCTCGGGCCAGAGGCTCACAGACGCAGCTGCTGTGGATTTTGCTTCTTCGACAATGCTCCTTTGGTGGCTGGAGGTGGTCTCATTTCCAGGAGCTGAGAGATGGGAGTGGGGCATCCCACAGATGCTCTGGACTTGTGACACCTGTGCACACACGTGCCAGTACGGGATCCTAGCATTGTCCCTTAGCTTTTCTTTTGCTCGAGGGTGACACTCTACTACATGAGCCACAGCTCCACTGCTGGCTTTCTACTGGTTAATGGGAGATAAAGAGTGTCACTGGCGTTCCTGCACAAGCTGGCTTCACACTCATCCTTAGATCTCAACCTCCTGGGATTCTAGGCATGAGTGACCCATACACAATCTTCAATCTTCAAAAGCTAAAAGTTTTATAAATTCTTTTTTATGACATAGCTGTCACCTAATCAGACTTCGAAGGCAACCCTAATTGTTTTCTTCTGGCCATAGAAAAATTTCAAATACTGTATCTTAGCTGGAGTGGTAACTTAGTAGTAGAGTGCTTGTTTCACATGTTCAAGACTTGGGTTCAATCCCTGGAGCCACAGAATTCAATAAATAAATCTCCTAACAGCTACCTTGGGGAAAAAATGAAAAAACCAACAGTCCTTCACATGAATACATAATGTATCTTTAGTTTTAACTTGAAAAAATTCTGGCTTCTACTTGGCATAACTCAGGAGGATGAATAGAGAAATAGAATGAAGAAGGGTTACAAATTCAACCAAATTTTTACAGGACTGTTTTTTTGGAGAAAGTGTCCTGCTAAGAGTCCCATAGTCTCAGGGGCTGGGTGTACCTGGCTTATGAAAGGGAGGTTTCTCTGCTGACTTGACATCTGAAACTTCATGAGGGGGCAGACCCGCATCCCACTTCTGTGTTGGAAAAATACAATGAAAAGATGGAGCAAGAAATTCCCAAGATAGAGCCAGGAATTGAGAGCTAAAACATTGTCATGGCAATAACGTCTTCTTTATACATCCCTGAGCCAGAGGCCTGCATGACAGAATCTCAATTATGGCCTTCCATAATAGATGGCTCACACCTATAATCCTAGCTACTCTGGAGGCTGAGACCTGAAGCTTGTGGTTTAAAACCAGCTCAGGCAGGAAAATCTACAAGGTTCTTCTCTCCCATCAGTCACCATACAGCTGGAAGTAGACATTTCAGTCAAGTGATGAAGTACCAACCTTGAGAAAAAAAAGGCTGAGAATGTGATTCCCTGAGTTCAAACCCGAGTACTAGCACACACACAAAAAAAAATAGAGGCCAAGAAAGAAAGACCTGTTGGACCCTGAAAGAATTTGCTAATAATGGCAGAAGAAGATATAACAGTGCCTTGTCCCAGAGTCAACTCTAAATTCAGGGCTTTTCCAAAGAAGCCTAAGTGACACCAGCTGGGGCAGTGTTTTGATTTTAATACTTTTTTTTTGCCAATATTAGCACTTGAACTCAGCCTTGGCACTGCCTTTGAGCTTTCTCAAGGCTAGCGCTCTACCACTTGACCCACAGTGCCACTTCTGGCTTTTTCTGTATATATAGTATCAAGGAATCGAGCCCAGGGCTTTGTGCATGCTAAGCAAGCACTCTACCACTAGACCACACTTCCAGCCCCAGTGTTCTAATTTTAAATGAAAATTTTCCATGTTATGGATAAACTAGAATGAGGATAATTTTCTCTTTACCGACAGAAAAGCTTTACTCAGAATGAAAGAGTTCAAAGTCTGCCATGATGTAGTAAAAATAATGCATGTTAGCACACATCCATAGTCCCAGAATTCAGGGGGCTGGGGCAGGAAGATCTTGAATTTGAGGCTGAGTTTGGGGCTATGTAGTAGTCAAAAAACAAACAAAAAAAAAACCAGAGCAGAACTGGGAATGAAACTCAGCACTTGCCTGGTATACATGAAGCCCTCAGTTCAAGGTCTACCACATCAGAAAATGGTGATGTGATGATGATGATAATACATAAAACAATAAATAGTTAAAATAATTATAGAGATACAGCATACAATAATAAAGAATAAAAACTCCTTGAAGAACAAAAAGCAAACAGACTGGGCACTGGTGGCTCATGCCTGTAATCCTAACTACTCAGAAAGCTGAGGTCTAAGAATCTCGATTCGAAGTCATCGGAAGCGGTGCTGTGACTCAAAATGGTAGAGCGCTAGCCTTGAGCAAAGCGAGGCTCAGGGACAGCACCTACCACCTGAGTTCAAGTCCCACAACCAACCAAAAGTAAAAGTGAACAAGAAAAACGACAGCTTTGGTTTCTCTCAGCTCACTGAGAGAAAACCAAAGACAAGAAAGCATACACTAGTTCCATTAAGTATATGGCAACAGGAAGGAGACACATTCTGCTCACTTAGGAACTTGCGAGGATAATAGAATAACAGGGAGGGTTATTTCCCTACAGTATTAGATTCCTTTTCCAATGGCATGCTATTCTGAAGTCTTAGAAGGATGCTGAATTCATGTCAATGATAACAGCTAACCCACAGGCCCTAAAGAGAAAGCAGAGAGGTCTAAAGGTAAATGGGACTAGCTAGCATCAACCTCTATTCTCCTAGCTCTAGACAGGCCACCAGCAGGGTTTGAGTAACAGTAACAGCCCTCAGCTAGGAGGAGCCCAGAAGATCTGTAGAATTCCAGATCCTGGATCACAGCATTTCCCCAAGGCTCTTGAACTCTCCTTGACAGTCTTGATATTTCACTGCTACACTCACAAGTGGAGTGACGTGTGTGCGCATGCATGAACTCAGGGCCTGGGCTCTGTCCCAGAGCTTTTATGCTCAAGGCTAGCACTCTACCACTTTAGCCACAGCTCCATTTCTGCCTTTTTGTTGGTTAATTGGAGAGAAGAATGTCTCATGAACTTTCGAAGCCCTAGGTTGGCTTCGAATCCTGAGATTCAGATCTCAGCCTTCTGAGTAGCTAGGATTACAAATGTGAGCCACTGGTGCCCAGCTATTACATATAACTTTTCAATGACTATTGATGAATATTTTCCTGCTCGCTACAAAGATGGACAATATTTCAGAAGATCTTAATTGTTTCTAATTCAATAGTCTCACGTGAATGGGATCAGGGATTTGTATGAATTTAGAGTGGGAATGGACTTCACGTGAATATTCTGAGTTGTCTCTAGTGGCTTTTTGCAAATTCTCTTAACCTTAAAGACCAAATGAGCCCAAGGTCCCATGTCTCAAATTTTATGACAAGCAGTAAGTAGAGCATCATCTGATCAGCTACTTTCCAGGGCACTGCCACGGCTCCTGCCTGCAACCAAATCAAAGTGGAATCGGAAAGCTAAATATTACACATGGAGGCAGTCAGATGTACCTTTGGAGACCAGAGGAAGCTAAGGAGTTCCCCTCCCAGACTTGCCAAAGCAAGGATCAAAGGAAGTTTGAAGTGGGTGCAATACCACAATTCTGGAACCAACATCAGGTGTTTGGCCTTTTTCTGGTTTCTAGCGACACTGAATACAACGGATAAATTAAGATCAAGGCCCAAGCACCAGCCTGTCCCCAGGAGATCCCAGAGGCAAAAATACCAACCCCATGAGCCAGATCTGGTCCCCCACTTGGTCTGTTAACATGGGGGCAGATTACAATGGGGTACAAGGATCCCCAATCAAAGCCCTACATCATGACCACAGAAGGGGCAAACTCATCAAGAGCATTTCACTTGGCCAAATATGAATTGTAACTCAGGCACAGGGCAAAGGGGATAGAATTCTCTGTGGTGCTGCAGCTCCTGATTAAGCATATGTGTGTGGAGTGGTAATTAACCAAAAATAGCAAGAGAGCTCAAGTGCTTACAGGAAAACCTGACCATCTCATTTAAGGCAAGCAGGGCCTACCAGCAAATCTCAAAGACAGGAAATATTTCTGGGATTAACAACTCAAGCCAATATTCATTTCAGGCTAGGAGATTTCCCTCATCTAACGGTTGGTGCACACAGCACCTCAGCTGGGGGCACGTTGGCTTCCAAAGGTCTCTGCCAGCATGGCTTTCAAGTTCTGCCCTAAAAGGGAAAGTGCAAGGCCTTGTCAGCTGAATGAAGTATGTTATGGGGCTTCAGGCTTCAGGCACAGGAGTGGGTCTCGAGAAGGAAGCGTGGAAGATGTGGCCCTCTTTTCAGAACCCATTCCCGTGAGCACAGGCCCCATGAGTCACTTACATGGTGTCACTTCAGAATTGCCAGGAAGGCTTCCCTTGCCTTAAATTTGCCAGAGCTTTGTCATTTGTCCAGTCCAGATTTTTATTTCTATTTAAAAGGGACTTCTGTCTGGGCACTGGTGGCTTATGCCTGTCACCCTAGCTACTCTAGAGGCTGAAATTTAAGGATTGTGGTTCAAAGCTAGTCGAGGCAGAAAAGTCTCTGAGACTCTTTATCTCCAATTAACCACCAAAAAGCCAAAGTGAAGGTCCGTGTCAAGTGGCCAAGCAAGAGCATGTGCCTTGAGTTCAAGCCCAAGTACTGGCACAAAGAAAAAGAAGTTCAAAAATGTTTAATGATTTGGGGGAAAAACAACTATATTATCCCAGAGCTCAAATACATTCACAGTCTTTAAAAATCAGAGTCAATATGTTGGCCATCCAAAATTATGGAAGTCACAACAAAAGTCTAACAAAGCTACAGATTTAGCTCCTGTTTCTCTCCACTCATAAGTCTGGGAAACTGGACTTGGTGGTTGAGTATAATAACTATTAGTGCAGTGATGGATTAAATAAAACCATGTTGCAAGTGCAAATGTGCACTTCAGAATAGCCAAAGGCACAAAAGGGAATAAAATATTTGGTCAGTGTTGGACCAGAGATTAAGACCTTATCCATCAGCTCAGAGTGATGTCTGGGAACCATCCCTTGCCCCAAGACAGGAGATGGGCTTCTACCTGGAGCCAAGACCAGAGTGCAATGAACAAGACATTGATCCATCTGAGGACGTAGAAAGTCAGGAAAAAAAGGGTCCTTAGCTGAATCCAACCACTAGGCTCTGACCTGGGATTTCTACACTTCGGAACTGTGAAAAATCAAATTTTGTAGTTTAAGTTGCTCAGTCTGTGGCCTTTGTTATGACAGCTAGGCAAATAGAGACACACAAAAGCAATATATTAATAATCAATCATGATTTTTCCTTTTGCCTGAGGTTCTAATATCACTCTAATATTTTGTTACAGTACTTAGATGACCAAGGATTTTTATAGTAATTCTGACCTCCTAAAATATTGCACTATGGTATTAGTCTTCTTTGTTAGTGAGGTGAATTTTGCCCTTATCTGGCCCTAGCTTTGCCCTAGAAAATTCAATCCAAAGCTACAATCCACTCTCACGTTAGTATCTTCACATGTCCCCACCTCCTACAGAAGCCAAATCGTCAGGATTTCCAGACTGTGTTGTACCAATGTCTTATCTTGTGAAGCCATGCTGAGGTGCTCACAAACTGACTAGCAACTGCTTCTGGAGACTCCTCTGCTTTCCAGTAGCCTGGTTCCAAAGATGGTATCTATCCAGTTGTTACCCCACTCAGGGGAAAAACCAAAGATCAAGGACTGACTAGGAACCAAGAAGAAAGATTGGCAAAGGATAAGTAGAATACCACAATTAATGGTCCAGTATTATAAATACTAGTTAATATGAAGTAGATCTAACTTGGAAAAAAAGATGCTTGACACAATATCAAATGGTGTAACATCTATTAGATAGCAAGAGAGATAGATGCATGAATGGGTGGGTAGATGAATGGATAGATGGATGGTTGGATGGATGGGGAATGGATGGGTGGATGGATGGTGGATAGATGATGATGTGTAGGTGGGTGGATGGGTGGAGGGATGGGTAGATAGGTGAGTGTATGGATGGATGCATAGATAGGTAGGTTGGTAGACAGACAGATAGATAGATAGATAGATAGATAGATAGATAGATAGATAGATAGATATAGAGATAGAGTGGAATGGATAGATAAATGTATTGTGACAGTAGGTGGGTGGCTAAGTAGAATATGAAATGAAACCCATGTCTTGGCCCTTTTCTTTGTGGGAGAATGAAGCAGTAAACTGGATGAGGAATTGATGAAGGTGCCTTCTCTGTACCAAGACCATGCTAGCTGCTTCCCACATTACCTCACCATGCTCTCCCAGTCTGAAGGCTGCAGTGTGGAGGATGCACTCCTGATTTTATGCCAGAAAGCTTTCAGGCAAGCAAGAGCTTGTATTTATAGACGCCTGTAAGAGAGACCTCAGCTCTCCTTTGGAAGGCACGAAGCTGGTTTCTGCCAGGTGCTCAAGCCTTCCATGGCTGAGCATGAAATGTACGAGGTGTCTTGGGCTGGTGCTGGAGAGATGACGGTCTTGATATTTCCAGAAACCTGACCTCTGTCAGCACTGTAGTGGCTCCAGTTCCTGTAGCTGGGAAAAAAACACACCCTCCCGGCCAAAGCAGAGGCAGACTCACCCTGGAGTCACCGCACTTAGCACCTGTTCCAGCCTTGCTGTGTTCCCTCCCCTCCCTACCCTATCTAAAATCACCTTACAACTCACATGAGCAAAGCACAGAGCCTTTTCTTCCACAGCAATGTCAGTCACACTCCAGTTCCTAATTCACCATTTTTAAATAGTGAGTTCATTCAGCCCCCTGAGCAGTGAAAGCTTACATGTAAATGGAAGAAGAAAGATTTATATCCAATGAACCTGAACACTGACTGGAAAACCGGAAAAAGCAAAAAAATAAATAAATAAATCTTAGTAAATTTACCACATCTGAAAACACCCCAATTGTACCCGTTTCTCCTCCCCATATAAACCCTTAGAATATATGGCCTAGGAGTGTAGCCTGCAGGCATATTCCTGTAGTATCTGCAAGAAGGGACTCACTTGATGGAGATCAACCACACTGACTCACTCTGGCACTCCAGGAGAAGGCCTGGGGGGTTGGCGAGACAAACGCAGTCTCAGAGGCTGGCTGAAGAGGCCCTGGAACTAAAGGACACTTGGAGAGCGAGAGTAGGGTTCGGGGGAGAGAAGGAAGCCTCAAATATACCTAGTAGATTCCAGGCTCGTATCTGTAATCCTCACTAATCAGGAAGCTGAGATCTGAAAATTGTGGTTCAAAGCCAGCCTATGAGACTCTTAGCTCCTATTAGTCAACAAAAAGTGTGGTTCAAGTGATAGATAGCCCAAGTTTGAATGAAAAACAAGTCAAAGGAGAACACAAGAATCGGAGTTCAAGACCTACTACAGGGTCCAGGAGCATGGCCTAGCGGTAGAGTGATTGCCTCACATGAACAAAGCCCTGGGTACCAGAAATGGTACTATGGCTCAAGTGGTAGAGTGCTAGCCTTGACTAATCCCAAGGACAGTGCCCAGGTCCTGAGCTCAAGCCCCAGGACTGGCCAAAAAGAAACACCTAGTACACACACACACACACACACACACACACACACACACACACACACACACAATCTAGCAGTAGCTGGAGGTTTGCATGGGGCAAGCCGGGTATCTCTGGCGATCTCTGCCTCTGCCTTTGGCAACCGCTTCATCATGCTGTGTGATTGGGCTTGATGTGCCTTTCTGTTCAATTGCACCTTGCTAGTCTCACACTGGGAAACTTGCTAACCTTCCTCCTCGTTCAAGTTTCATCTGATTCACACCAAGAAAATAGGCCCAGTGCAGGTGAATGGGAACCACTGGGTAAAAAATCGTACACACAGAACACCTGCACCGCATCCCTGCACTGCCCGTGCAACTTTGCCACCATCTAACCTCAGAGGTAACACCAGATTTGGTGACCGTCTCCCTTCAGGCTTGTGTGACCACCGCCGCTGGCTTCTCAGGATCTTAGAAGAGAAGCGAGTCCCAAGAAGTGCCAATGTTTGTACAACACAGTAAGGTGACCAGGAGGCCACACTGTTGAAGGAGGGGAAGGGAAGGACAGCAAGGTAAAGCATGCCAGGCACAAGGCACAGGGTTGTAATTTATAGGAGATGACACAGCCACCAAAGCAGGCAAAGGAGCAAGCAAGCAGGGAGAAGCCTCTGAGGATCGGAGCTCTGTGTTCTGAAGCCGAGAGGGTGTGAGGAAACAGGAACATGTGGCCATTCTGACTCAACCAGCCCAACTGTTTGTTGCTCATTACTTTGTGGGGAGGCGGGAGGGGCAGGAACTAAAAATCTGGTCAACACAGCAGTGACTCTAAGTGCAACTTAATCATCTGGACTCGGCCCAACCCATCCTCTGGGTGAGGGAGGGGAGCCATGGGTTCCTTTGGCTGTCAGAAACTCTGGGCCACCCCAGCCAGAGATCTGCCGGCTGTGGCAGTAGCAGGAAAGGTGATGTGGCAGTCTTCCTGGGTGAAGGGACACCACAAGAGGGGTGGCCCCTGGGGGTCCTCCTTCCTCCAGACTCTGCTGCAGAAAAATCTAGTACAGAGTCAGGAAATAGCAATGGACTCTTGCAAAGCCCCCTGTTTGCAAGGCTGCGTCTCTGATTCTATGCATACACTGCCCAGATAGCTACACCACAGTTCAAGGCTAGCCCTGACAGAAAAGTCTATGGCACACTTACCCTCAACTACGAGGAATCGGGCTCAAGGGGTAGAAAATCAGCTTTAGGGGGAAAAAGCAAACAATCAGCAACAACAACAACAAATGCCAAGCAAATGCACGAAGGTGGGCCAAGAAAAAGGCCTAGTGGTAGAGTGCTCGCCTAGCATGCATGAAGCCCTCGGTTCGATTCCCTGGTACCACATACACAGAAAAAGCTGGAAGTGGTGCTGTGACTTAAGTGGTAGAGCAATGGCCTTGAGAAAGCCAAGGACAGTGCTCAGGCCCTGAGTTCAAGACCCAGTACTGGCACATGTGCACACACATGCATATGCATGCACACACAAACACACACACACACACTCTAATACATTAAACTCAAATTTTACCGAATGAAATGTCTGTCTCCTTTGATGACAGTGGTGTCATCTGTGCCTTCTCTGAAGGCACACCATGTTTTTTCCAGGACTCCAAAGCACATTGTGCAAAAGTCAATGAGTGCTAAGTCACACTGGATAAGAGATTTGATGGGGAACACTGATAAAATATTTTTTCAATTACCAGGGAATAAATATTATAGGGAAAAATATCTCAAAACAGCCTTGAACTTCTGTCACTTCGAATGGTGCCTGCGCATCGGTAATACACAATGACAATCTGGATGCTGAAGAGTGACTGTCACCACATCCCCCAAACTGAACCAGACTGCATATTAGTCCTGTCTCCATGGCCAGAGGCAATGATATAACCTCCCAAGTGAGTTCAAAGGACAATGATGCTATGTCCCATGGGTCTCAAAATTAACTAGACAGACAACAGGAGAAACAACAGGGTTCCTTACACTTCAAATGTGCCCACATCACTGCCTCTCATCACTGTGAAATGCAACACATCATACCAAAGGGTGCTGGTGGCTCAAGCCTGTAATCCCTGCTACTCAGTAGGTAGAGATCTGAAGACTGTGGTTCAAAACCAGCCTGAGAAGAAAAGTCTTCCAGACTCTTCTCTCCATTTAACCACCAAAAAAGACAGAAGTGGAGCTATGGATCAAGCAGGAAAGCACAAGCCTTAAGTGAAAAAGCTAAGGTACAGTACCCTGGTCTGAGTTCAGGCCCCAGTACCAGCACACACAAAAAAGATTGCATATTCACTTGAATTGAACAAGAACAATGACCAAAAAAAACAGCTCTAAGCATCAACCCAATTATCCTCTTACTCATCTACATATTTTAAGTAGGTAGAAAATAGCTACTGAATTAAATTGCATGGACTACTTATTTCAGGACTCACCTAAAGACAACCGATTGCACATGCTCCTGGGTCATAGGAGGTTTAATAACTGTGGTCAAATCCACAACACAGCTCTTGAATGCACATAGCCATTCTTTGGGGTAGGGTAACAATTGCCAGTCAGTGTCATTGTTTTGCCCTCCAGCCAGAGGCTTTTCCAGCAGTTCCAATCCTTTCCTACTACAGGAAGGGATAAACACCCTTTGTATATTTCCTCTCACCTTCAACTGCAAGGCAGCAGTAACACTAATTAGTTGTAATGGGGTGTTCATTTCCCACCAGTCTCAGTAGGTTGCCTGCTTTTCTTTGAAATGGTCTGGAAACAGCCTTCATTGAAACATCTGAAGATAATTGAACCAAAGTTGTACCCACACACCCTGAGTGACATGCTTTTATTCTTCCCTCACTAATAAGAAAGCTTTGCTGCCCTTCCTTATTTACTCCAGATCTAGACACCTCAGGCAATGAACACTTGCATCCCAGGATCCTAAGAGAATAAGTGGCAAGGAGGGTTAGTAATAAACGGAGGAGCAGGGAAGCTTGAGATGGAATAAAACCTTGTGTCTGCGTAAGGGACAGGAGAAAGGCTCTGTAGATCTAGAAATTTAAGCTTTAGAGCTGGAAAAATAAGCAAGAGGCAGGAATTTGGGTGAGAAGTGAAGATCTGTGATTAAAAAAATCCGTTTCCAAGCTAAGCACTGATTGTTCATGTCTATGGTCTTAACTACTCTGGAGGCTGAGAGCTGAGAATCACAGTTCAAAAGCAGCCTCGGGCAGAGAAACACTAAAGACTCTTTATCTCCAATTAACCAGCAAAAACCAACTCAGACTGTTCAGCCCTGATTCTATGTCCCAGTACACACGCATGCACACGCACACACACACACACACACACACACACACACACACGAGGAAAGAATCCATTTCCAAGTATTTTTCAAAGACAGATATGTTTTTCAAAGTCCGAAGAATGTTTCTTGACACATTTTTGGCAAGGAAATACACTGATATTAATTAGCAAACACTGAGACTGTTTTCTAACATATTGTTGGCAAGTCAATAGACAAATAGGCTGTCAAACATTGTGGGTAGAAAAGTAAATTGAACATCCTCTTTGAGGAACGTCCATCAACTTTTAAATGTCGTAATGCCAGCTCTACAACAACTCTACTTAGAATTTATTGTATAAATACCATCACACAAAAAAAAGTCTGCAAACAATCAAGAAGCAAATGACTGACAGACAACAATCTAATGTTTCAGTAAAGTAAGTTCAATAAAAAAGTTTGATAAAAGTTATGATACAGGGGCCAGGAGTTTGGCCTAGTGGTAGAGTGCTTTGCCTAGCACGCACAAAGACCTGGGTTCGATTTTGCGGCACCACATATACAAAAAAAAGCCGGAAGTGGTGCTGAGGCTCAAGTGGTAGAGCTCTAGTCTTGAGAAAATCCAAGGACAGTGCTCAGGCGCTGAGCTCACGCCCGGGACTGGCAAAAAAAAAAAGTTATGATACATTCAGCAAATATAAAAACTTGGAGAAACATGGGAGTGGGCAGGCAGGAGAGGGGTCCTGTATATATAGCTATTTAACAATCTACAACATAGTAGTTCAGTGCTAAAACCCTACTGTATACATCATGCCACCACCTGTGCGTGCATGTAAGGGTGTTGTGTGTACACATGTGTATATGTATACACACATGCACGTGTGCAGTTATTCTTATACTTCATCCATATGACCCATCCACAATAATACATTCTGGGCTACAAGCTTACTTCTTGGTGTAGACTCTCCACTGAGCATTCTTTGGGTTATTCAAGTTGTTTAATATGTATAAAAAATTATGGATTGGAAGATAGGGAATTATAGTACTGGGTCTTGAACTCATGGCCTGGACACTGCCCCTGAGCTCTTTTACTCAACGCCAGTGCCCTACCACATGAGCCACAGTTTCTCTTCTGGTTTTCTGGTGGTTAGTTGGAGACAGGAGTCTCAGGGACTTCCATGGCAGGGCTGGTTTCAAACCTCGATCCTCAGATCTCAGCCTCCTGTGTAGCTAGGATGACAGGTATGAGCCTCTGGAGCCTGTTTCTCAAGGACATTTTTAATCTCTGATCTCTTCTTACCCAGATCTCACAGCACTGAGCCTTAGTAGAGAGCGACCATGCCTACCTACATCATTGCATGTTCCTGCTGCAGTCCTGGGCACATTCTCTTCACTTGTTTTCCTGTGTCGAAAAGAAAACCACTAGTGGCTTTATTCCTGATGGATTCAAATGTGATTCTTCACGTGATTTTTTTTCCATCCTAGGACAGACAGTACTTGGAAAGAAAACACTACTTTACAAATGTGAAATATTAGCAGTATTATACAAGTGATCTTTTTGGTCAAACTCCAACAATTTATCTGAATTTTCCAGCCAGTTGTTTCAGTCAAAACAGTTCATATTAGCTGGATGTCAGTGGCTCATATCTGTAAACCTAGCTACTCAGAGGGCTGAGCTCTGAGAATCAAGGTTCAAAGCCAGATCATGTGGGCAAATCTAAGAGTTTTATTTCCTACTAACCAGCAAAAATTGACTAGTATAACTGTGGCTCAAGTGATAGTGCTCCAATCTTGAATGGCAAAAGCTAAGCAAGAGTCCAAGGCCCTGAGTTCAAGCCCTAGTACCTTCACATGTGCGCGCGCGCGCGCACACACACACACACACACACACACACACACACATATCTTGGAACAAAGGATGATGTAAAGATACACAGACAAAGAATATATACTCCTGATGTATAGGAATAATAAGTTCTAGGGAAGGGAATGGATGTAAGCAAATATCTGTGCTCCCATATCATCACAGCAATCTACCAAAGTTACAAGCAAAATGCCACAGGAGAGAAAATGCGGAGTTGACTGTCATGCCTATAGAATACTGACGTTCACCTACACATTTGCTATACATCAAGATATGCAGACAAAAAGCAATTACTTGCCACATTGCACATTTATTTATGGGACAATCTGCAAGTTATTAGTAGTAATGTTTTGTAACAGGGTGCTAATCAACATGCTTGTTTAGTATTGTTTCAACTTAGTCAAGCATCTAATTTAATAATTCCCAAACTGAAGGACCAAAGAGACTCAATGAAGGGTGGTTATTTTAGATTTCATACTGGTCCCAACAGTGCAGAAGAATTACAGAAGTAATCTAGAAGTAGCAGCATTAAGAGACAATGTTTCAGTCACATTGATTTTAAGTAATGTGTTTCCCATCATGCAACTTGAATGTTATGTTTTCTGGGCCTGATAGACAAAGCTGAATCCATCGGCACAACAGCTCATCTACTTACTAGTGAGTCAAATCTATCACTTAAAGGAGAGGGACAGAAAGTGGCCCTGTGGCTCACAAGTAGACTGCTGTCTTGAGCTGAAAAGCTCAGGGATAGCGCCCAGGCCCAGAGTTGGAGCCCTACAACTGACAAAAAAAAGAAAAAGAAAAGAAAGAAGGAGAGGGACAAAGAGATGATAAAATCATCAAAGCCCAGGCCGGGAGTGTAGCCTAGCAGTAGAGTGCTCACTTAGCATGCCCCAAGCCCTGGGTTCGATTCCTCACTACCACATACATACAAAAAGCCAGAAGTAAAGCTGTGGCTCAAGTGGTAGAATGCTAGCCTTGAGAAAGCCCAAGGACAGTGCTTGGGCCCTGAGTTCAAACTTCAGGACTGGCCAAAAAAAAAAAAATCATGGGCCGGGAGTTTGGCCTAGTGGTACAGTGCTTGCCTAGCATGCACGAAGACCTGGGTACCATTCCTCGGTACCACATACATAAAAAAAAAAGCTGGAAGTGGTGCTGAGGCTCAAGTGGTAGAGCTCTAGCCTTGAGAAAGTCCAAGGACAGTGCTCAGGCCCTGAGCTCAAGCCCAGGACTGGCAAAAAAAAAATCATCAAAGACATGTGACAAAATATTGAAAGTCAAAAGAGAAGGTTAACCAAACATTTCAGTGTGTGCGTGTGTTTATGTGTGTGTATGTGTGTGTGTGTTTGCCAGAACTGGAATTTGAACTCCCAGCTTGTTTAAGGGTTTGAACTCAGGGCCTGGGCACTGTCCCTAAGCTTTCTCAATGGTATTCTACCGTTTGAGCCATAACTCTACTTCCAGTTTTATTTTTTTTTTCTTGTTATTTGGAGATAAGTGTCTCACAAAATTTCCTGCCCCAGCTGTCTTCAAACCTCTGTCCTCAGACCTCAGCCTCCTGAGTAGCTAACATGATAGGCGTGAGCCACCATCACTTGGCCTACATTTCACTTTTAAACTTGTGTTTGCTTCAATTTGGTGTTGCATTCACATATGCCACATATCCGAAGAGTTGCAAATACTGCAGAGTATTTTTTGTGTTAACCTGCATAAAATTAAATTTAATTCTCAAGAATGGTGTTGTTTTCAATGTTAAAACCTTGAAGGAGTCTCACCTTGCATGACCTTGATAAAACAAATTATATCTGCCACAACCAAAAACTAACAACAATCACCAGCCTGAACCTCATTCACCTAAGGATCCTATAACCACATATGACTTACTGCCCTCTCCTGATTATTTCAATAGCCACAAACCATTTCTGTTGCAACAAGAATCAATTCTATGACCTTGCTACAGTAATGAGCATACTCAATTTCGACATTTGTTTGGATGTTGGAAGAATGGTTGCCATAGATTTAAAAATACAGATTCCAAAGCACTGTGAGAAAACACACACTTTCCAGCTCTTTCTCTCCCAGGCACTCTGAAGAAGATTGCTGTGTTCAATGGTGGCTCCTCGTTGCCCCCATAATATTATGTAGGAACTTCTCTAAAGTAAGGACTGCTACCCTTTGTCTCCATCCAGAGCTCCTGTAGAGGGTGATATGAGAAGGGACACTGTACTGGTCCCACACTTGTCACACCTCCAAGGTACAGGAATGACATAGACCTGTTTGAGTGTGAGATTAAAGTACGCTGCAGCTTGCTCACAAGAGTTGGAAGCACGGAGGCTTGATTGTTTCTGAACAATCCAGGGAGATTTGAGTACAGAGTGTGATGATGTCAGGAAAATAGTATTCTCCAGGCACCACTGACTCACTTCTATAATCCTAGCTTCTCAGGGGGCTGAGATTTGAGGACTGAAATGTGAAGCTAGCTCAGCCAGGAAACTCTGTAATAGTCTTATCTCCAATTAACCAGCAAAAAGTAGAAAACAGAAGTAGTCGAAGTGACTCATAGAGTACCAACCTTAGGTGAAAAAAAGCTAAGGAACAAGAGCACTGACCCTGAGTTCAAACCCTAGTATAGGCACGTGACCCTGAGTTCAAACCCTAGTATAGGCACGTATATTCGCATATGTACACATATGCACACACACACACACACACACACACATACACACACACACATACATATGCAGGGTATTTCTAATTGAATGGGACCTTTCAAATCTTTGTACGCAACATGTAGCATTCCTAAAACACCACAGCAAATAGCAGCTGGTGCCTCGAGCCTATAATCCTAGTTACCCAGGAGGCTAAGATATGAGGATCATGGTTCAAATCCGGTCCAGGCAGAAAAGTTCCTGTGAGACTCCTATCTCCAATTAACCACTCAAAAACTGGAAGTAGCGCTGTGGCTCAAAGTGGTAGAGCACAAGCCTTGAGCAAAAGAGCTCAGAGACAGTGCCCAGGCCCTGAGATCAAGCCCCATGGATGACAAAAATAAATTAATAAAAAGCACTCAGAGATATGGAAACCGGACCAAACTTCATGGGATGCCATGCCAAGAATTTAAGGGGTTGTCATATACTCCTAAGAGCTATTCCTGAGTTAATTTCTCTACCTAAAGAGGATAGAGCATAAGCACCATGTTGGAATGGTGTCCTTCCAGGAAAAAAAAAATTACAAATACAGTCAACAATTCCTAGAGTCTGCTGTCTATTCACATGGAAAAGCCTACCAATACATCTTGAAATGTCCTTGTGATTCCTAAAGGAAGCAACTTAGCCAGAGTGAGACAGGCTCACCCTTTTCCTTGTTTAAATGTGAAATGCTGAGAAACCTCTTTCCATACTCAGAGAGAAGGCATCCATTGACCCAGGTCTGTGAGGCTCCTTGTGGAAGGAAGTATTGTTCTCAGGCTCTCAAAGGCCTTCTCCACTCTGCAGAGTTCAGAACACAGCAATGGCTTAGAAGCCACCAGCTGTGCCCAGCCCACCACAGCACTGGTTAGTTTTCAGAAGCCATCACCAATGGGGCTGTCATGACACCCAACAGAAGCAAGTTTGGAGACTTTTTTCTTCTGTAGCAACTTCTAATAATAGGTAAGGCAGATCGGGAGATATAAACAAGAAGGGGAAACAAAAAATAAGAAGACTGTTTTGGCACTGGGAGCATTGTCTAAAGATAGAGCGCTCACTTAGCATGCACAAAGCCTTGAGTTTGATTCCTCGGTACCACATACTCAGAAAAAGCCAGAAGTGGTGCTGTGGCTCAAGTGGTAGAGCTCTAGCCTTGAGAAAGTTCACAGACAGTACCCAGGCCCTGAGTTTAAGCCCCAGGACTGGATAAAAGGAAAAAGAAAAAAAATAAGACTGTCTTCCAACTTGACCATCTAATTCAGACCTAGAGTAATATAAGGAGTCCTCTGTAGGGTTATTATTGTTGTTGTTGTTGTTGTTGTTGTTGTTGTTATTCCATTACCCAAGTTTAAGCCCAGGGCCTAGGTTCAAACTAGCTTCTTCTGTCAAGGCTGGCACTCCACTACTTGAACTACAAGTTCACTTCAGGATCACTTTGGTGATGAATTGGAAATAAGAGTCTCACAAACATTCCTGCCTGGCCTGGATTTGAACTTACATCCTCAGTTCTCAGCCCCCTCTCACCCTGAGTAGCCAGGATTATAGGCATAAGACACCAGTGCCCAGCTTGAATAGCATGTGACTTGATATGACTCAAAAAGTACCTGGCAATCTTCATATCTCTGTTCCTGACTCTACTTATTTCCTTTTCTGCAATGCATTCTCACAGAGCCTCATGCGACTCTGTCCCTTCTGCTCACCCCATGATTGCCTTGTGTTTGGGGTGAGGAGGGTTGCGCTTCTCTCTGGACAGCCTGCCTCATCTCCCACAGGAGCAGAGCCCTGAGCTGGAATGGCAGTTCTTCTCTCACTATCCCCCACTGCTCATGGGAAAGAAAAGACAAGAATTTCATTCTGCTTGGGTTTGACCCAACTCTGTATTCTCAGGAAAACATGTGTAATCTGGCTTTCATTTAGAGATACTTTTTTTTGCACTTCTGTGTAACACTGGGGATTTTCAGATTTCCTTTTATTCTATTTCTTTTTCCTCCTTTGCAGGAAACAGAGACCATGGTGTGCATCTAGGCCTGAAATAAATTGGATGCGACAGAGGATAGAGATTCCACTCCACAGTACAATTCTGCTTCTTACTGCTAATACTTCTTTAAGCAAAAGCTCCAAAATGAACTACATACAGACATCACCGAACAGATCACCTCTCCCCTTACTCAAACCCAGTGGTCTGATCAGAGTTGTAGATGGACGGTGCAGGGTATAAAGAGATCAACAGACAGAGCTAAGATGGAAAGAACCTAGAGGCAAATAGCAGACCCTTTATGCCAGGCCCTCAGGAACCATCTTAAAGCCAAGTTATAGCAGGGTACTGGTGGCTCACATCTGTAATCCTAGCTACTCAGGAGGCTGAGATCTAACAACCAAGGCTATGCAGGGCAGACAAAGCAGAAAGCTCTTATTTCCAATTAAAAATTGCCAGCAAAACACTAGAAGTGGAGCTGTGGCTCAAGTGGTAGAACACCAGCCTGGAGCCCAAGAGCTGGATGAGCGTGAAAAGCAGAGCTCAAAATCAGAACTAGCACAAAAGAGAAAGGAAGAAAGGAAGGGAGGGAGGAAAGGAGAGCAGAAGAGAATGAAAAGAAATTATTTGATTAGAATACTCAGTACAAATCTCCCCAAAATGGAGCTTCCTATGTGGGCCAAAGAGAGTTCTTGGTATTTTAGTGATCTTGGTTAACTATAAGAGCTGAGTTCTTCTTAGCTGAGACCCCTGTGAGAGCCTGTCATAGCAGTTTCCTGATACGGTACAGCGAGGGAATCACACGGAGGCTTGCATACGAGGAACACTCTATAGCCGACATCCAGTCAAGAACTTTCTTCCACAATGGCAATATCCAGATATGTGACCTATGCACAAACAAATGTCATTTGCTGGAATCAACTTACTTCATCACCTCAAGAAAATACCTAAGAAAAGGAACATGAAGGAGGAAAACTTTCTCTGGGTACATGGTTTCAGGAGCGGGTGTGGAAGGATGAGAGCTCCCTCATGGTGGGCTGGAAACAGGGGATGGGGAGCAGACAGACACATAGACACACAATCAGACACATAGACACACAATCAGACACACAGACACACAGAGGGGCATAGAAAGAGAGAGACAGACAGACACACGAGGTGGGCAGAGAGAGACAGAGACACAGAGAGAAAGACAGAGTGTGGGGACACCCAGGATCTTACTAGATCCTCCATATAGCACTCCAGGCAGGCAACCAAGCCTTTAGCACATTGCCTTTAGGGGACATTTCCTACCAAAACATAACAGCCTCCATCTTCTGACTCCATTTCCCACATCAGCTCACAGAAAGGACACTAGGACATGAAGGGCTTTTTGTTTTCTAGAACATTCCATACCCATCTCCCAAAAGAGGCTCCAATGCATCACAAGGCTGGTACTGAGCTGACAAGATAGTAGACAAGATAGTAGAATGACAGACAGGTGGAGGAAGAAAAGAAGGGAAGGAAGGCCCTCAAATAGATACAAAAAAAAAAAAACCTTAAACTCCTTCAAAGTCTGTACCTATACCCCTGCCCAAATATTGCCCTTGTCTAGAATAGAGCTTGAGTTCTCAGTACTCACTGGGGACGAGCCACACAGCTGCGGAGGCTTCACAATCTGGGCAGGGAAACAGACAGGCAGGGAAAAAGAAGAATGCAGTTGAGCCCCAAAGAAAAAAATGTTAACATCCGAAACCAATTCACCCACACAGGCTGTAGAGCATTAAACCAGCTCTACATCACACCTCATCACCCCAGCACTTGCCCAACACACACACACACACACACACACACACACACACACAAATGTGCGGTCACATAAACACACACATACACCCACATGCACACACAATTCCCTTTCCTTTAGTCATCAGGTCGACCTGTATCTAGGGAGTCACTTCTGCAATCCTTGCCACCCAGAAACAATCTCACAGAGATACTGTAAATCTCTGTGCTGTCGCACTCTGATCTGGCTAATTCACTGTGCACCAGAGGGGATCGGAGGTTCCCAGAATTGAATTCTGGTCTTGGAGCCAGTGTGCTCTATGCTGATGGAAAATACAGTCAAGAGGCCTGGCTAGCCAGCTGTGGGCCTCTCAGAATCTCTATTTCCCATTGGACAAGACTCACTAATTGGATCAAGTAAATCACCCAAGATTGCAGCTCTCATTGGATCCTCTGCCATGCCCTGTATTTCAAGAGCTTGTCTCCAGGCAGGCACCAGTGACTTGTGCCTGTAATCCTAGCTACTCAGGAGATTGACATCTGAGGATCATGATTCAAAGCCAGCTCAGGTAGAATAGTCCATGAGACTCTTACCTTCAATTAACCAGCAAAAAGCTGGAAGTGGGGGAATGACTCAAGTGATACAGCACTAGAGTTGAATGAAAAAGCTGATGGACAGACAGCACCCAGACCCTTCAGACCCCAGCACTGGCAGTTTATGAAGGAAAGAAAAGGAGAGAGAGAGAGAGAGAGAGAGAGAGAGAGAGAGAGAGAGAGAGAGAGAGAGAGAGAGAGAGAGAGAGAGGAAGAAAGATTGGTTCCACATATGCTCCTTGGGAAAGGAAATGGTTCCTGAGCTTCATAGACTTCTGTGCTACACAAGCAGATCAAATTCCATCCATCAGTTGGCTGACCAGTAGGAGAAAGCGAAGCTCTGAAACAGAAGTAAGGGTTTACATCTTCCCCTTCCTGACTTCTAAGCACCACTGTCCTATCCTTGGCCACAACAGGCAGAATTCTTAACAGACTGCACAATTAAATGGCCAAGAAATGCATTAATGTTTAAAAGTCCAAGCTCAGAAATTGGGGGAGGTAATGGGTGTAGATTTTCTCCAAATCCCTGATGGAGACACCAGATTTCCCTAGAGAAGAAGGTTCCTTGGGAATGAGAGGGAAAGTGACAGAAAGACAGTGAACAGGTGGACCAGAAAACACACACACACACACACACACACACACACACACACACACACACACACACACAGGAACCCGCTACTAAGATGTCTGCAATTCACTCCTAACTTCTCCACTATGTGGCAGCCACTCAAGGGAAAAGGGTTCATTCAGAATGTTTATCAAGATGAGGGATTTCCGCAAATAACTAATTTCAGACCAACAGCCTGCTCTCCACGGAGCTGTTACACACTTTGAAGAGCCAACGTCACTCAGAGGTTAAGGTCAAAGCTGTGACTGGAAGAGAAGATGAGCACATTTGTGGCTATTCCAGGCAGTTTCCTAACCTACCCTGCATGAAGACAAGAAGCCGCTATGGAAGTCAGAGTGTCTTCCTTTACAAATTCAAACCCTGGCAAAGGGATTTCAGACTTTGCTGACTTTGAAAACAAAACAAAACTTAGTAGTACTAAGAAATCATCCATTGCTAGTCACTGCCACTGGTAAGTTTCCAAGCTCTTCCATTTTGAATCAGTGCGACTCCATTCATTCTGCTGTGAATGGAGAAAGAAATGGGGGGGGGGGGAAGTAATCAGTTTGTTTCTCCTGAATTTCAGAGGCAGGAATTTTAGATGTGACTCAGTCTGTAGCCACTACCCTTCGCACACTGAGAGTTCTGTGCAGAGAGTTCAAGCAGAGCTGAAGACTTCACAGGACCCAATGCCAGGAACCCAGCTCCCTTCCTCTGCGGCTACAGGAAACCCTTTGCCCACAGAAGCCACTTTAAGAGCAGATTATATCTAGCACTGGTGGATCAAAGCTGGAATCCTGGCTACTTAGGAGTCTAAGTCCTGGAAGATTGCAGTTCAAAGTCAGTGAGGGCAGAAAAATCCAGTAAACTCCATCTCCAAAATAACCAGCAAAGAACAGGATTAGAGGCACGGCTCAAGTGGTAAAGCACCAGCCAAGCAAGCTAAGCGAGCACAGGAAGCCCTGAGTTCAAAACCTAGACCTACTAAAAAAAAAAAAAAAAGGCAGAGCTTTAGGAAAATTAATAACAACAAACCAAAAGGGTAAAAACCCCCAAAACATAAGTAAGCTCTTATTTATGATTCCATGGCTTCCCTTTGGGGAACAGCAAAAGTAGCCGACGTGAATTCCCATCACATCCTGAGCCACAGAGAGCTAGATTGAAATTCCAGCCAGGCTACTTAAACTGAACGAGACCTGTGTGAGTCTTGGCAAGTTATTTAATCTGTGGAGCCTCAATTTCCTGCTGAGTAAAACGGGGAAACAATAATCTCCCACGGAGCTCTTCTGGGTGCATGTAATGAGAGAATTTGGGTAGACCCATGGGTGCAGTGTCTGATACCCAGTCTGAATCTATGGAAGCCGTGGTGGTGAATTGTAAGCTCTCTGAGCTCAGACAACGCTCATCCAATTTGAAAAGCACTGGAATGTCTACGGGAGTCGACACAGGATGGAGTCTAATTTGAAGATTGAGACATAAAGAAGCACAGAGAAGTACAGGCTCCTTCTCTCCCTCTGTTGCCAGTAAACAGCATAAACAAGTCTAGGAGTAACCCAAAAAAAATTAAATAGTAAACTATTAAATTCAAGCTTCTGGGGTTTTTTTCTGAAAGGAAAAATATCATGGGAAAACCAGGATGGCCCTGGATTTGAACATGAGACTGGGGCTTTGGGGACTTCTTTTCAAACACCTATGCTAGGTGTTGGTGGCTCACACCTGTAATCTGAAATACTTCAAAGGCTGAGATCTGAGGATTAAGTTTTAAAGCCAACCTAGACAAGAAAGTTCATGAGACCCCTATCTCTGATGAAAACAAAAAGCAAAAAGCTGAAAGTGGAGGTGTGGCTCAAGTGGTAGAGTACCAGCCTGAAGTGTGGAAAAAGCCAGGGTCAGTGTACCTTGAGTTCAAACCTCAGTACTGGTACAAAAAGGGGGGTGGGTAAAAGATTAACCCAGGCTCTTCTCTCATACTCAGCTTAATTACAGATTTTCCTTTAACTACTTGTGTTCATATCCTCTCCCTGTCTCTGTCTCTGTCTCTGTCTCTCTCTCTGTCTCTCTCTCTCTCTCTCTGTCTCTCTCTCTCTCTCTCTCTCTCTCTCTCTCTCTCTCTCTCTCTCTCTCTCTCTCCCTCCTCCCTCCCTCTCTCCCTCCCTCCCTCAGTCCATCTCAATACTTCTGTCTCTCACATTCATCTTTTACTACAGCCTCAACCAATTGGTGCAAGTGTCTCTTTTTGCCCAGAATGCTGGGGTGCCATAAGACTAGATCTATACAAAGAAAGAATGCACCTGGTCATTTCCTATGAGGCAAAGGCTGGCTTTCAGAGGGTTTCTGGGATATGGGTAGAAATGTCAGCGACTAACCAAAGCAAAGCAAACGCATGCTGGCATGCTGTGTTACTCCCCTTCCCGGAACCCAGGCAGACTCTTCAGTCCTCTTTGAGCCTGCCCTCACTTCTGAATCCCCAGCCCATGCCCTCCCTCCCACCCTGGCTGTTCTCTGTGTCCTGGCTGTTGGTGTCAATGCAAGCCTGAATAGCAGCAGTGACTCCAGCTCAGCACCATGTCACCCTGTCTGCTGCATGTGCTCAGACAACCACAGGTGTCCAGCCATAGGTGATAAACAGAGAGGGTCCCACTAGTGTCCCAAGCACCCCCTTACAGCAAAAGAATGGAGGAGATTGCAGCAGACCCCGATGGATCACTGTCGGCACCAATCACTTATCCAAGCTCAACTCACCTGTGGCCATATCCCTTTTCCTGAGTGCATACTATCCCATCTGATCTTCATACCCTCTTAAAATGCCAGTTTCACAGCTGAAAGAAATGAGGTTCAAGATTAACTTGCCCACAGTCATACAATTAGAAAGTAACCAAACCAGAGCTTGCACATGAGCAGTGAGCTTTTAATCATGGGACTACATAGTGAATGTGTTTATTTCATCAAACCAGCCAGGAACCAGTGACTCACTCCTGTAATCCTAGCTACTCAGGAGTAGCTGAGACCTGAGGATGTCGGGTCAAAGCCAGCAGAGGCAGAAAAATCCTGAGATGATTCTTCTCTAATTAACCAGCAGAGAACCAGAAGTGGAGCTGTGACTCAAGGAGTACAGCTCTAACCTTAAGCAAAAACAGATAGATAGATAGATAAATAGATAGATAGATAGATAGATAGATAGATAGATAGACAGACAAACAGCTCAGGGACAGTGCCTAGGTCCTGAGTTCAAGCCCTGGGACTGGCAACAACAACATCAACAACAGTAGTAGTATAATACCAGCATCTATCTCTGCCAGGTACCATTGGCTCATTTCTGTAATCTGAGGTTCAAAGCCAGCCCAGGCAGAAAAGTCCTTGAGACTATCCAATAACCAACCGAAAGAGCTAGAAGTGGAACTGTGACTCAATCTTCAATAAAAACAGCTCAGGGACAGTACCCAGCTCCTGAGTTCAAGCTCCAGAACCTATACAAAAAGAAAAGGAAAGAAGAGTAGCTACCTCCTAAGAGTTTTTGATGTTTAGATGTGCTACTATTATTAGTTGAAATGTGTATGTGTGTGTATGTATCTGCACGTGTGAGTATCCTACACATACAGATTAGCACAATGGCTGGCATATAATCTATGAAACGTGACTGTTTTGACATATTATAACTGTACACATTGTGCTATCGCTTATTACATTCTTATTTATTAGAAGGTTTCTCCATACCAGCCCACTGTACTAAGGTCTAGACAAAAGAAATGAAGGGTCTCAGCCTCTGGAAGTTTATCGAATAGTAAGGAGAAGACAACCAGTAAATCGACACCATCTGTGATTACAGGAGTCTGCACAGAGCTGTGGAAAGCAAGAGCCTTAAATGAGGTGAGAGCCACCTTGGACTACAGAAACCTGTAAGGAAATAAAGCCTCACCACACAAGAAACATGAGAAACTCTGCTCCCCGCTCGGTATGCTGGGCCTGGCCTGACCCTGCTCTCCAGTTCAGCTGCTATGAATAGAGGTTTTGAATGCTAAGCTGTCTTGTGCTCTATCTTGTTGACAAGCGTTTTGCCTGTTACTAAGTCATCCTTTTAGCGATCTCATATCTCTGCCAGATCAAGATCTCGGCTTAGCAGACTAGACATGGAAAATAGTTACAGCAGGCTCAAATAGTAATGGACGGTGGGTAACTCTTATTTATTTAGGCCACAAATTCAATTCACCAGGAACTATCATTTTTCTCCATCTTCATGTTTTCCTCCAACATGGAGAATTTCTTTTGTTATTTCTGGGACTTAACGAAGAATAGCCTATTTCCTTTCAATTTGTAAATCCTTGAGACGCCTTCCGATGTGGTTTTACAGGAAACAACAGGTTATTTCTCACCCAAAAGACTAGAATTAACAGGCCTGAAATTCTCAACATGTGATATGAAGTTCAGCTTTTTTTCAAGAGCTTGATGAAAGTAGCTAGTTTGAACTCTAAAGAAAAAAAAATATATATATATAGGTGCTCTATTGCTAAACTGTTATTTTCTATAACTGTAAGAAAATGTCTATTGTTCCAAGAAGTGAAGAAAAAGGCCAAGTGTAACCAAGGTATAAGAGGAGAAGATGCTAAGATTTTTCTGTCTGGGTTTTATGTGCTGGCACTAGCACTTGAACTTGGGGACTGGTTGCTCTCCCTTCTACTTCTAGCTTTTTGCTAGTTATTTGAAAATAAGACTCGCATGGGCTTTCCTACCTGGGCTGGCTTAGAACCTCTACCCTCAAATCTCAGCCTCCTGAGTAACTTGGGTAGCGGGCATGAGTAATTGGTGCCTGGCTAAATGCTAACATTTTTTAAACAAAAGTTAACAGCATCACGAAATCTTATAGCTAAAGGAGCTTCGTGTTTCATTTGCGCCCAGCTCCTTCGTCTCACCAGTTGAGGCCTCTCCAGTGACTCTGAAACGATTTTAAAACATTTTTCCAACATTAATATGTCTGCCTGTGTATATCCCTGGTTCCAACATAAATGCTAAAGATAGCACTAGAATCTAGGTCTCCTAATTAATACAGCCCAGCTGTGTCTTCCTACAGGAATGCATGGACTCAATACAGAATAGAAAGGTTTGTGGTCAAAAGCTTTGCAGTATAGGAAAGACGAAATAAGCAACTAAGATTTCTGAAAGGATTATTCAGTTCTCCTCTGCAAGCTTCTTTATGCCTTTCATTTTTGAAACTAATGCTTCAGGGGGGAAAAGGTGCATAATTACAGCTCTGCTTAGTCTTAACTGCCAAAAAAAAGCAAATTATTAATTAAGCTCCTGTATTGAGGAAACTGAGCCCAGCCAAAACCTTCGTGCATTCAGTTATTGGCACAAACACTTGGTCCTCCCTCTGTGAAATGTCAATCAGTCAATACTTTTTCTTTTTCTGATTTTTTACGTATTTCTTTTTAAAATTATCTTTTGCAGTTGTGCAAAGGGGTTTCAATTCAACATGTCAATTTATAAATACAATGAATGCATCCTTGTGCCCTTGTCTCTCCTAGCCCCACTCATGTCTTTAATTTACCTGATTCCGTTTTCACATCTATGCTATGCGTTGAATATTTTGACTGTATGTACCCACTCCATCAGGAAGTTGAAATTGTTTTTTCTATAGTAAGAATGGAAGTTCTGAAGCACACAACTCACCTAACAGCAGGTGAGATCTGGCCCCTTCACCTCTGAGCAGAGAGAATGCTCTAAGCTTAGCTCCGAGGCAAATCCACTCCACTGCTGCTCATTCTCTGTGTAAAATGAGTGGTTGCTCTTTGAAAAACATAGTTACTAACCCCCGCTCTGGTGGCTCACGCCTGTAATCCTAACCACTCCAGATGAGGTTGCAATCTGAGGATGGAGGTTCAAAGCAGTGGGATGGGGGAGGATGGGAGGAAAGTTCATGGGACTCATGGCTCAAGTAGTAGAGGACCAGCCATGAGTTGGAAAAAAAATACAGAAAAGAGCTGAGGCCCTGAGTTCAAGTCTCAGTATAGCCACATATACAAAGAATTGAAGCATTTCTTGTTTAAACGGCACACTCGCATCAGTACGACAAACAGAATCTTTCAGGAACCCCTCACACAAGCGAACTCACGTGGAAATTTTCTTTTGCTTTCATTTTTTTTTTTGAACCAGACTGACTACAATATTTACGGACCCTAGAATTACCCATTTGGAAATGGTTAAAGATAAAGTTCTGCAGGCCGAGGGATTCTTGGTTTCTAATTGCTAATGTTTGAAGTCGCTTTGAGTCCTTGGAAATTTGCTCAGTCTGATGAAAGCAAAATTCAAACTCCCCTCAGGGCGAGAGGTGCAAGATCCTTTTTCATTTGCTGGGTTTTGAGGGGTCTGATTTTTGTTGTTTGTTGATTTTTTGTGGGAGGGGGGAACTGTCTTTTAACAGGGTTCCCTGACCTCACCCCCCCATACACACACACACTCACACCCGCTATCCCAGGACCCTCACATATTTCTCCGGGTGCAATTAGAGCTAAGAGACACACAGCCCAGAGCCCCGTGGGCCGCGGGCGAGCGCAGGACCTGGCTCTTCACTACAGGACGCAGAAGGTCACTTCTGCCTGGTAAACATCGCTGCTCAATTTTCCCAGCGATGGGTTCACATACAGGAAGAATAGAATCCCGTTCTGCGCCTGATTTTTTTCTTAAGGAGAAAAGTGGACAGTTTCAAAGTTATTCGGGAAGAAAATCAATTCTCTCTGAGCCCTTTTACCTGGGCTTTGTTCTTGGCTAGGAAACAGCAGAGATCTCAGCGGTGAGGGAAGAAAAGAGGGCAGGACTGAAGGATCCCGTCTAGGGGAAACTCAACTATGATTAGTTCCGA